>NC_061511.1:83011870-83025024 GCF_022539505.1 Lolium rigidum
GATTCATCTGCATTATTATAATATAAAATATATAATTAACCATCATGCATTTGTTAAACTAACTAGCTACAAACAATATAAATTAAACAATGAACTACACACACATGCATATTGTATCAATGACGACACATCAAAGGTTCAAGTTGCTAACCGCGATCGAGGAGGAAAAAATAAATGAGAAAGCTCAAGTGTGGCTCCAAGACTTCATATCATGTTTGTTTCATGCTCTTGGGGCATTTCATCAAACACCTTATGTGCATAAGAGGAACCAAAAGCAAACCCAACACTCACTTGTGAAGTTTGTGAAGAGAATGGCTCCAAATGGCTAAGTGTTGGCTGCTGGATGGGTATATATAGGGGAGGGGCTTTAGTCCCGGTTGGCCTGGCCAACCGCGACTAAAGCCCCTCACGTGCACCAGCTGGCCACCGTGCGCCCTGGGCCCAGGCCTTTGGTCGCGGTTCGCCACACGAACCGCGACTAAAGACCCCTTTAGTCGCGGTTCCTGTAGCTTCGCGACTTATGGGGCTTCCCGAAAGCCTGTTTTTCTACCAGTGGGACTCCTTCGTCTGACGCCCTTTTTTTCTTGGCTCACGCGTCTAAGCAAGCGCTCAACGTTGAACATAATTATAGTCAGGGCAATTGAAGAGAATATGTCCCTTCAACTTGCATCCACCCTTGTTTCATTACGGAAGTAATCCATGTCTGTCATGAGTTAACTGTACTAAGAGTGGCGCTACAAGACGTTTCACCCAAATCTAATCCAATCTCCCTGATAGTGACTACCACTCTTACATCTTCTGACCTCTGCAGTTAACTTTTTCATGCTTTACTATTAAAAAGGTTTAAGTATTAATTCGGTCTCTGCATAACTGAGATGTACACAGCGGCATAAATATCCGAAGCCAAAACGATAGAATATGTAAAATATAAAATGTGCAATACACGCAGTCTCTCCCTTTGTTTGCCATAAATCTTTATCGGGAGCAACACCATGTAGCTATAACAAGGACACCCAGAGCTAATTTCTTTGTTCGCTCAATGTGTACATAGTTAATCAATCTACAGGGATATTTAATCATTTGCCACACTTTTCTCTTAAATCTAGTATTATTCTACAAGGCCATGATAATCTATGTAGAAAGATATATACCGCAGAAGAGAAAAGATGGTTGTGAGGAGCAGCAGTGCTGGTTTTGCATGTCTTGTCATGCCCACTGCAAGTGCAAACTGGATATTATGATCTCATCTTTTACTTTCTCTAGGCTGTGAAATCTAACCAGCAGCCATTTTATGATGTGTCAACATAAAGCTGCAGAGCCTGACCCGCTCCTCTTTCCCATGCACACTGATTAACCTAGATTAAGTAACCCTGATTGTTCCAAAAAAAAGGAGTGCTCGGCGACCGGCTAGCTTGGTCGGATAATCGGGATGTCGACATCTTTAGCTCGAGGTCAGCCATCTTAAGATGAACCTGAGGTTGAGCCATCAAGCTTAGGGAGGAACAACGGGCCTGTGAAGCAACACCATCACTACCTGTCGATGCATTGCTCAATAAATTCAGGCATGGAGGAGGCCGAACAACCTCCTTCAATTGCACTTTAGATAATACTGATGTCCTTACTATTGCAGACTTTTTGGCACCTTCCACCCGCAGAGTTTACACATGGCTGGGTTTACTAAGCATGAGAAACGAGACATCTGAACATCAGATAATTCAGTTACCGCATCAAAGAGGCTGGATCTCCTCTTCTTCTGCGTGAGGCTACACTGCCTCAGGAAGTACTTCTGTGCATGGCTGGCCACCTGCGTTGGAGTCCGTGACACGACGAAGTGTCGGGAAATTCCCCGCCAGTCGCCTTTCCTGAGATTTTCAAGGCCAACAAGGAACATCCGGTGCTCTTCCTCTATCCATGGAACTCCTGAGACAGTTTATTCTGAAGCCACATAAGAACATACTAGAAGTCGGGGAATTGGCATAAGCGCACTGCTTAATCAATCTAAACATGTGTGCAAGAACGACACGGGTTTCCTTTTCACGCTCACCTTTCTTCCTTTCCTGAGCTCTGGCTACGAGGCCATCGGACAGGTATCCGCCGGAGAATTGCTCGGTGGTCTCCTCTATGGAGACAAGTGAAGACGGCGGCGACACCGAAGGCGATGTGCTCAACACAGCAGTAGCTCCATAATAGGTTGCCGGTGACAAGCACTTCATGCTGAGGCATTTCTTCAGAGAAGAAGATGAACCTACCTGGGCTGCACCCCAAATAGCTCAGGCCACAACAAGTTGAATCCCCATTGATACTACTGTCCTCCATTCCTCTATGGCCACTGCATGTCCTGGAGTTGTGGCCGTTGTTTCCACAACTTGAGCACTTCCTAGCCATCCCTTGCCTCTCGCTGATGGATGGTACAAGGACACACGAAAATGAAGTCTGCGAGGAGCCCAGAAACATAGAGGGTCATATATTGTTGTTGCCTAATCGACGGTACCTCAGAGGAGGGATCCTCGCGAGGGGGAGAAGAAGTAGGGGCCATAGGGCGGAGTGCACACGGGACGGTGGTACACGATTGACCCAGCTTCGGAACACCTGCACGATGGCAAGGCCTACTGCTGCTTGTCTGGAATTATCTAGGCGCTTTAGCGTTGTTACAATGAGTTGTGGTTGTGCCTCTAGGGCTCCCGGGATCCGGCTTATAAAGACGCACGGATCTAGGGTTTACATGGAGAGTCCTAGCCGGAATACAAGTTGCCTAACTACGGTACAATATCTTGCCTTGTACGTCAAGGATCCGCCTTCCCTCAGGACCGTGCTGGATCCGGATACTTCATGGGCCTCCATGGATCCGGCCTCCTTCGTAGGTCGGTTGGGATCCGGCTCCCAGTTCCTGGGCTGGACTTCATCCTTCAGGATCTACAGCAACTGGGCCGCCCGATGGGCCACATGCCACATCACCATCTGTGGGCCACCCGGGCTTGCCGGATCTAGGCACTGCCGTTGATATACCCATAAAGTATACCCACAATATATATATAGGGAGAGGGACTAGTTGCGTTTGTGTGACCAGATGAGCTGGTGTAATGTGTTATATTGTGATCCAAATTCATATACTAAAGGGAGGCTAAATTCTGATGAGCGGAGCGAGGCCGTCGCCAGTATATACGTTGTGCCCTGCAGGGACGCCTGCGAGGGGGGGATGCGAGGGGAGGCAGCCCCCCGCGGTACGGATCATTGCCACCGCCTATATATACATCTTGTAAGCTGGCGACTGAAGTTTATCAGATTATAAGATAAACCACGGCGTTTGTAAACACTCCCCGATATAGTGACGTTTTGCTGGCTCGCGCCCGTGGTTTTTCCCCCTCTGTGTTGGAAAGGGTTTTCCACGTTAAATTTCGTGTCTCCGCTGTGTTTTTTCTTTTATCGTTCTTCGTTCTTTGCTTATCGCGTTTATAACAAGTGGTATCAGAGCCTGTGTTTCAATCTAGGGTTTGTGACATGTCTTACTTGAAATTCGATCTACCGCAGCTGGATTATGCCACGAGATTTTCTCTGTGGCAAGTGAAGATGAGAACGATCCTTACCCAATCTTCTGATCTAGATGAAGCTCTTGATGGATTTGGCAAGAAAGATGCCAAGACCTGGACGGACGATGAAAAGAGGAAAGACCGTAAGGCTTTTTCATTAATTCAGCTTCATCTATCCAACAATATCTTGCATGAAGTGCTAGCTGAGAAATCCTTAGCGGTGCTGTAACTGGAATCGATCTACATGTCTAAAGATCTAACCAGTAAGATGCACGTTAAGATGAAGTTTTTCTCACACAAGCTGCAAGAAGGTGCGTCAATGATGAATCACCTATCGATCTTTAGAGAGATCGTTTCTGATTTGCTGTCCATGGAGGTAAATTATGAGGATGAGGATCTCGCTCTTATACTGTTAGTCTCATCGCCTAATTCTTTTGCGAATTTTCGAGACACCTTGTTATACAGCCGTGATGAACTAACCCTTGCTGAAGTTTATGAGGCCCTCCAGCAGAGGGAAAAAATGAAATCTATGTTGCAGACAGAGGGTTCGTCATCTAAGGCAGAAGCACTGCAGGTCCGAGGCAGGACCGAGAACAGAAACAACAACTACAACAACTACAACAGAGATAATAGTAAGATCGACAAAGATCACTCAAATTCCAAGGGACGAGATGGTAAGTTCTGCAAGTATTGTATGAAAACTAATCACAGTATTGATGATTGCTGGAAGTTGCGGAACAAAGAGAAAAGAAATGGTACTTACCAACTGAAAAAACAAATCTGATGGTGATGGTAAGGCTGCTGTTGTTTCCAGTGATAATTCTGATGGCGATTGCCTAGTTCTATTTGTTGGTTGTGTTTCTCGTAATGATGAGTGGATCCTTGATTCTGCATGTTCGTTTCATATTTGCTGTAACAAAGACTGATTCAGTTATTATGAGTTTGTGCAGAGTAGATATGTTGTGTGTATGGGAGATAACAACCCACGTGAGATCGTGGGCATTGGCTCCATTCAGATCAAGATGCATGATGGCATATCACACACTCTGACAGATGTGACACACATACCTAGCATGGCCAGAAATCTGATATCTCAGAGTACCCTTGATGTTGAAGGGTACAAACACTCCGACTCTCGCGGAGTTATGAAGGTATCAAAAGGTTCTCCCGTTCACATGATTGGTGATATGAATTCTGCAAAATTATATGTTCTTAGAGATAGCACTTTGTCTGGTATTGCTGCTG
Source organism: Lolium rigidum (assembly GCF_022539505.1). Lineage (NCBI taxonomy): Eukaryota > Viridiplantae > Streptophyta > Magnoliopsida > Poales > Poaceae > Lolium > Lolium rigidum. The sequence goes on from NC_061511.1 coordinate 83,016,643, forward strand.
CTATTATTCCTGATGAACCTGGTAAAATTAATCTGTGGCATATGCGTCTTGGACATGTGAGTGAATATGGCATGGGAGAATTGCACAGGAGAGACCTGCTAGATGGCTGCAATTTTAGTAAGTTTGAGTTCTGTGAGCACTGCATTTTTTGTAAGCATAAGGGAGTTCAATTCAATACTTCCATTCATACCACTAAAGGGATTTTAGATTATGTGCATGCTGATGTGTGGGGACCTTCCCGCAAGACTTCTCTTGGTGGTGCAAATTACATGCTTACTATCATAGATGATTACTATAGAAAAGTGTGACCTTTCTTTCTGAAATATAAATCTGATATGTTTGATGCTTTTATAAAGTGGAAAGTTATGGTACAGAAGCAAACAAAAAAGAAAGTTAAATTGCTTCGTACTGACAATGGCATGGAGTTTTGTTCTACTATTTGATTATTGCAGCAATGAAGGTATTGTCAGGCACCACACCATCTCATATACTCCTCAGCAGAATGGTGTGGCGGAGAGGATGAACAGAACCATCATCTCCAAGGCTCACTGCATGTTGTCCAATGCTTGTATGCATAGACGTTTTTGGGCTGAAGCAGCCTCCATCGCTTGTTACTCGATAAACAGGCCACCTTGTATTCCGCTTGATAAGAAAACTCCTATTGAGGTATGGTCTGGTTCACCTGCTGATTATTCATAGTTGAGAGTTTTTGGTTGCACTGCTTATGCTCATGTTGATAATGGAAAGCTAGAGCCTAGGGCTGTTAAGTGTGTGTTTCTTGGTTATGGTTCAGGAGTTAAGGCATATAAGTTATGGAATCCTGAAACTAAGAAAGTTTTGCATAGCAGGAATGTTGTCTTAATGAGGCTGTCATGTTTTATAAGAGTTTATCTACAGATGTTACTGATGCTGTTGATTTTTCTGATAATTCTGATGATGAGCAACAAAGGATCAGCGTGCAGGTGGAGCACGCGGAGGAGAAAGAAAATGATATTTCTTAAATTGATAACATTGCTGTTCAGCACACACCACCTGTTTTGCAGCAAACAAATAGTTCCATTGCTGCTGATAGACTGAGGCGTAAAAAAGGTCCATGTCCTCGTTCAATTGAAGAGTGTAATCTTGTCCATCATGCTTTGAGTTTTGCTGAACAGCAGGAGCATGATACTGAACCTGCTACATATGCTAAGGCCGTTGCATCCGTTGACCGCGTGATGTGGATTTCTTCTATGCAAGAGGAGATGCAATCGCTTGGCAAGAATGACACATGGGATGTTGTGCGCTTGCCTAAACAAAAGAAGGATGTCCACTGTAAGTGGATATTCAAAAAAAGGAAGGTTTGTCTCCTAATGAGCCTCCGACGTTTAAGGCAAGGTTAGTAGCAAAAGGTTTCATCCAAATTCCAGGTATTGATTATAATGATGTATTCTATCCGGTTGTGAAGCATAGTTCCATTGGTGCATTCATTGGTATTGTGACTATGCATGATCTTGAGCTTGAGCAGCTAGATGTAAAGACAGCTTTTCTGCATGGTGAGCTTGAGGAGGAGATATACATGGACCAACCTGAAGGTTTTGTTGTTCCTGGTAAGGAGGATCTTGTTTGCAAGTTGAAGAGGTCCATTTATGGTCTAAAACAGTCTTCAAGATAGTGGTATAAAAGGTTTGGTTCATTTATTCTTGCACATGAGTTTAAGAGATCTCAATATGATAGTTGTGTTTATATCAAGTTTGTTAATGGATCACCAATGTACTTGTTGTTATATGTTGATGATATGTTGATTGCTGTCAAGAGCAAGAAAGATATCATTACTTTAAAGTAAGAATTAAGTAGCGAGTTTGAGATAAAGGATCTTGGTGCTGCTAAGAAAATACTATGTATGAAAATTACAAGAGACAGAAAATCTAGTGTGTTATTTCTTAGTCAGCAAAATTACATTCAGAAAATTCTTCATCGTTTTAATATGCATGATGCAAAGTCTGTTAGTACACCAATTGCTCCTCACTTCAAATTATCAGCATTGCAATGTCCTAGTACCAATGAAGATATTGAGTACATGTCCCGAGTTCCATATTCTAGTGTTGTTGGTTACATGATGTTTGCCATGGTTTGTTCTCGTCCTGATTTATCATATGTATGAGTTTGGTGATACTTGCAAAACGTATCCACTTTCCCGAACACTTTTGCTATTGTTTTGCCTCTAATTTGTGTATTTTGGATGCAACTAACACAGACTAACGCTGTTTTCAGCAGAACTGTTCTGGTGTCTCGTTTTTGTGCAGAAATCCAACTTTCAGGAAAAACCTCGGGATTTTGACAGAAGGCCCTATTTTCCCAGAAAACTCACGGAGCCAGAAGGGCAAGTCAGGTGGAGGCCCGAGGGCCCCACACCCGAGGGCGGCGCGGCCCAGGAGGGGGGCACGCGGCCCTAGCGTGTGGCCCCCTCGGCAGGCCTCCGACGCCCTCCTTCGGACTACTTATCGCCCTCGACCTAAAAACGCAGAGGGAGAAGTCGAAGTTGCCAGAAACCCTCCAGAACGCCGCCACATCGCGAAACTCCGTCTCGGGAGCCAGAAGTCTCCGTTCTGGCACTCCGCCGGGACAGGGAATTGGAGGAGATCATCGCCGCCATCACCACCGACGCCTCTCCATCGACCAGCCATGTTTCCCCCATCCATGTGTGAGTAATTCCCCCGCTGTAGGCTGAAGGGGATGGTAGGGATTGGATGAGATTGGTCATGTAATAGTGTAAGATTGTTAGGGCATAGTGCCTAGTGTCCGTAATTGGTACTTTGATGATATTGTTGCAATTTGTTATGCTTAATGCTTGTCACTAGGGCCCAAGTGTCATGATCTCAGATCTGAACATGTTATTGTTTCATCATGATATTCATTGTTTATGGTCTTACCTGCAAGTTGTATACACATGTCGCTGTCCGGAACCAATGGCCCCGAAGTGACAGAAATCGGGACAACCGGAGGGGATGGTAGTGATGTGAGGATCACATGTGTTCACGGAGTGTTAATGCTTTGCTCCGGTACTCTATTAAAAGGAGTACCTTAATATCCAATGAGATTCCCTTGAGGCCCGAGCCGCCACCGGCTGGTAGGACAAAAGATGTTGTGCAAGTTTCTCATTGCGAGCACGTACGACTATAATTGGAACACATGCCTATTGATTGCTTTGTACTTCGACACCTTTTTATTATTATCCGCAAATGCCCCGCTTGATTGTTACATGAGTTTCTCTCATCCATGCAACGCCCGTTATCCGTCCCCGTGCCTACGGTATTTTAATCCCGTTGTTTACTATAATCACTACCGCTGTTCTCGGTTACTCGCTGTCTGTTATTTCACTACATGCTACTGCTATAAAACTGCTACTATCGATAAACTCTTGCGAGCAAGTCCGTTTCCAGTGTGCAGCTGAATTGACAACTCCGCTGTTAAGGCTTTCAAGTATTCTTTGTCTCCCTTGTGTCGAATCAATAAATTGGGTTTTACTACCCGCGAAGACCGCTCGCGATCCCCTATACTTGTGGGTCATCAAGATCTGTTTTCTGGCGCCGTTGCCGGGGAGCATAGCTTTATTTGGAAGTTCACTTGGATTTATATTGTTCGCTGCAAATTCTCCATCATGGGTAAATCTCGCGATCCTAAAGTCGCCATATTACCATCCACTACAAGAAAAGGTACAACTCTGAGTACCTCTGCTGCTCTTGATTCACCATCTGTGATTGATAAACTTGTTTCACCACCACAAGCTTCACTTGCTGGTACTTCTGCTGAATCTGAAAACTCTTATAATATTGATGATGCTTCTGCTGTACTTGATGATAGTGGTTCATTGGGAACTTTTCTAGATGCTACAATTGCTAGGTCTAGACAAATTGAAAATGCTGAAACTCCTGATGCTACCACACCTGTTAATTCACCTGAACTTGATTATTCTAGTGATGATCCCGATGAAGATTATGTGGAGCTTAATGATGATCTTATTAATAGATGCAATGCTACCGCTGATGCAAGTAAAATTAAAAAGTTTCTCACACAATATACCGTTAGACATAAGTTATCTCCCGATCCTAAATTTGCCACATCTCCTATATGCATTAAGGATAAAGATTATGATTTTTCTCTTGATCTATCTCATATAGCTATTGTAGAGAAAGCACCCTTTTGTGGTACTGAAAAAGAAAGTGCTGTAGAACACATGATTGAACTTTCTTCTATGAGTAGCTTGTTTTCCGATGATATCAAGATGCGCACTTACTTTGTCGCTAAAATTTTTCCTTTCTCATTGAAGGATGATGCTAAAACTTGGTATAATAATTTGCCTCCTGGTTCTATTAAAAATCCAACTGATTTGCGTGATGTTTTCTTTCGAAAATACTTTCCTGCTAGTGCTCAACATATTGCTTTACAGAGAATTTATAGATTTGACCAGGGAGATGAAGAGAAATTGCTCGAGGCTTGGGCAAGGTTTTGTTCTCTTATCGAGCTCGACTCGGGCATGATTTAGAAAAGAATGATCTACTTGATATATTTTATAGTGGACTAACCATTGAGTCTAGGGCATACCTGGATAGTTGTGCTGGTTGTGTTTTTCAGGAAAAGAACTCCGACGTAAGTCGAAGAATTATTGGCTAAAATAGGCCGGAATCATGATTATTGGACTACGCCTGAACCATCTCCAACGCCAATATTGAAGAAGAGGGGTTTAATTAAATTGAATGATGAAGATATGAGGGAAGCCAAGAAGTCTCTCAAGGAGAAAGGTATTAAATCTGAAGATGTGAAGAATCTACCTCCCATAGAAGATATATGTGAGATAATTCCCCCTTCATCCATGATTGAGGTAAACTCCCTTCAGCGCTTTACTAGGGAAGATATTCCGTATTCAAAACATCCTGCGCAATGCTTAGATGAGTTTGATAATTATATTGTTAAGCAAGAAAATTTTAATATGAGAGTAGAGAATCATCTAATGGAAAATTCTCAAGCTATTAGCAATTTGCATGATATTGTGGAGAGAACCTCCAATGATGTTAAGATGCTTGTTAAACATTTTCAAATGGTTCAAACTCAAATTGATCAACTCACTAAAGTGCAAAATGACTTATTACAAAATAATTCTAAAGAGAAACATTGTTATGAAGTAACAACTAGAGGTGGTGTCTTGTAATGTCCCAGGTTTAGAGACGATCGAGGGGTAGATTTTAGAAAGGGATGTGCATTGCATTGTAATTTACGGGGAAATTTCGCGCTTTTAAAACAAAACTGCATCGAAGGGGGACAGGTTTCTCTCTCGACACCTTACAGGGTTAGGGTTTCGAGAGTGCGATAAACTTGTTCTTACTTATCTAAGTTAGGGTTTTGAGAAGAGAGAAGTGTTATTGCATTAAAAATCTTAAGTTGCATGATTGAATTCAAACCAAAGTTGAATTTGAATTTCAAATTCAAATATTAAATAATTACCCTAAATAGTTGAATTGTGAGGAAATTCATTAAGTAAATAATACATAAAACACATTATGAATAATTTAAACAATAAGACAAGCTCATTAGAGAAAACCTTGAGCTTTATTGATTAACACACAAGATACATTGTCTTTACATTATTCATAATGGAAATAAATGAATTTTACAACACATTACAAGAATTGGAGAAAAAGAAGAAATAAAAGGAAAATTACAAGTTATCTAAATATCCTAAATACTACAAGAACATCTTCACTTGATCTTGGACTTGATGATCTTCTAGATCATCTTGATCAATTCTTGATCCCTGTACACACACACAACAAAGAGCACATTATGCCAAGTGGCATTGCCACTTGGCAGGTTAGAAAATAATGGAAATGAAGAGGATATGATCAAGTCTCTGCCGAGCTGATCCATGCCACAGTCAAGTCCAGGTCCAAGTGCACAGCACTTGTCTACACACACACACAGCCTGCTCACAGGGCTGTGTGCATGCAGCACACACACACACACAGTGAGTCACTCAAAGGGGAAGGTGGAGCTGTCGATCAGAAATGCAATGGCTGGGCATATAAAAGCTTTTCCAAGCCAAACCCTAGTCACTTGTTTCATCCATCGACAGGCAGCAGTGGTAAGTCACCAAGAACAGTAAGAATAGCTCAAGAACACCAAGAACAGATGAACAGCTAAAGCTGTTTCATCCACTCCACAATCACCAGAAATTAAACCAAGACCACAAGCTTGCTAGGAGGAGCAGGGCAAGCAAAAGACCAGCACAGAAGCAAACCCTCTACACCAACAACTCATTCTAGGAGCTGGAGTGAGGTATACCACACAAAAGCCTGAGCAAGATCATGTCTTGCTCATAAATAAGCATGTGCATCAATCACACACAAGCAAAAGGGTGTGATTACCCTGTGTGCATCATCATTTGGTGATCAAACCATTTGATGCTGGCAAAAAGGGAATTAAACCAGAAGAAATCATCCCAGGGAAGCAATGGTCAAACCCATTGTGTTAACACTGAGGTAAACCAAAGAATCCAGCAAGGGAAAGATTCACATCTAGCCTACCCAACTCACCTAGCACTACATGGTCTGCTAACCATCAGACAAATAGGCAACTTGTGCCTATTCTAGTTTGTCAACAACAAAGAGCACTGGAAATCCAACAAGGATTGCCCAGTGATGCATCCACAAAGCCACAACAAGCCACATAAGGGGGGAGCTACCCATGACAGCATCAAGAGCTGCCAGGGCCACCTCAACCCATAACCAACACTTTAAGCCACCACATCATCACCCAGTAGGGTTCAGTAGTGGGCTAGGGTACCCAACCAGTGGTTGGCATCCTGCTAGCCCTAACAAATTCATTGAAATGATCATCACTGAATCACAGTTCACATCATTTATCCATTCAACAAAGCAAACCAACACAGATAAATGAATTACACAAGCAATTGATGCAATAGAATCTTGCTGGTGATCCAATGGATCACTGCAAGTATCAACAGTTGCTTGAGCAAGTACCATCACACCAGGCCAAGCCTGTGTGATACACACACACAGCATAGAGTGAGCAACAGTGAGGCACAGACACCAAAGAGCAGCTTTTACAAGCAACTGGTGATCATATGAACACCACAAGCTAGCTAGAGCATGCTACTGCATGCTAGAACTCATTCTAAGCATTAACACATGGACAGATAATTAAATTAATCATATAACTGAACAATTGCATCACAGATAAGGGCATCAGGCAGCACAATTGTATCCAGAAGCACTTCATCAAAGAAAGGGGCAGTTAAAGTAACAACTAGGCTCAAATGAGCATGTCCATGAATTGAAGCACAGATATAATCTCATCAGGAGCACGGCACTTGCCAAAGGCAAGGATCATCACAAGCATGATCAAGTCGGGGAAAGCAATGGCATGTACAGGAAAGGCATAGTACACCAAGCAACAACAGGAGCCACTAAATTACACAGCGCACCACAGCATGATCATGAGCAAGAGCTCATGAGTTGCAACAGCTAGTAATGGAGAAAGAACAGCAACAGCACAGCCACATAGGCACAGTAGCATAGCAACACAAGCACAGCAGCACATGAACAGGCTAGCAGAGCACAGCAGCAACGCATAGTCACGGCAAGCATCTCAACATGGAGATGCAGGCCAGCAGCTGAGCAAGACGTAGAGGATGAGGAGAGAAGTGAGCAGAGCAGAGAGGGAGAGTAGGAGTCAATGGATACTCACCGGTGAAGCGAAGCGCAGGGCACGGCCATGGCGGCCACGGCGGCACACGCCGAGGGAGCAGCAGCGCCAGGCCAGGCCAATCCATGGCGGCGTCATAGCACCAGCACCACCACGGTCAGGCACGGCGGCGCCACAGCATCGGGAGCGTTGGTGGCGACGAGATCGCCACGGCACTCCACGCCAGGCGACCAGAGACGAAGGGGGGCAAGACAAGCAGGCGGCGCTTCACAAATTGCCGCGGTGGATCTGGAGCGCCGTTGAACGGCGGTTCAGATGCGCCATATCTCGCCGGCGGCGATGGCCGGAACAATTCGGAGAAGACGGCGGCGACGCGGGAATCGCCAGAGCCCGTGAGGGCTAGGGTTCGTGAGCGAGTGGGGGAGAAGGGGTCGGTGCGACCGACCGAGCCACGAGTGGCTCGGGTTAGGAATTAACCCGCTGGGCCACCCCGACAGGTGGGCCCGGGGGCAAATATGTCTTTTCATAATTACATTAAATACGTAAACTTTGGAATTTTATAAAAAATGATTGATAGCTCTAAAAAAATAATTAAAAATATGAAAATAGATCAGCATAAAATTCTCTATCATAATAAAATACAAAGGGAATTTTTGAAGACAATTAAGAATAAGTCTTCATTTG
>NC_061511.1:83025124-83052531 GCF_022539505.1 Lolium rigidum
AGCATGAGCAAGATCATATCTTGCTCATACTTAAGCATGCTTGCATCACGTGAGTACGTAAGGGTAGAAAACCCCGGGTGTATCATCATTTGGTTACTAAACCAATTGGTGCCAGCAAGTACAACCAAGGCTAAAAGGAAAATAAACCAGGGAACACCGGTTGTGACAACACACAGATGTCAAAAACCGAGAAATCCAAAGCATGGATTTACTCCTTGCAGCCATTCAGAATCACAAAGCACCTATTGATCTAGCTAAACCATCAGATTGACAGGCAACATGTGCCTATCCTAATTATCAACATCAAGGCTACTGGAAATTCACTAAGTGACTAGCCAGTGAGCATCTATCCATCACAGAAAGCCACCAAATAGGGGAGCCATCCCAGGGCAGCACATGAATACTGCCAGGATCACCTCAACCACTTAACCAATTCCAACAAAGAAGCCATGCACGAGATATCATCACCCGAGTAGGGTTCAAAAGGAGGGCTAGGGTACACAACCAAGTGTTGGCATCCATCTAACCCTACCAAACTCAATGAAATGATCATAACTCGCAGAGCAGCTCACATCAATTATCCATGTGATTAAGCCAAACTAGACAGATAATTGAAATACACAAGCAACCAGTAATACATACACTTGCTCATGATCTAGAAGATCATCGCAAGCCACAGCAGAGTCTTGAGGGTAAGCAAGAGCATGCACCAAGCACATGCTTGAGTGCCACACAGAGCCAAGTAAAAGCATCAGTGAAACACAAGCCATAGGACAGCAGAAAATCATCAAGCACTGATGATTATATGATCATCAGGGCTTGCCTTAGCATACAAAAGCTTGACAAGGGCAAGTCTGGCAGCAATCCATGATTCATATAAATTGATAAGCCAACAGTAAGTCCTGGTGATCACAGGATCATCCAAAGCCACAAATTAACCAACCATTGCATCACAGATAATCAAATATATGAAATATAAATTGTATGCAGAAGCACACTAACAAGGGATGAAGCTGTCTAGCCAACAGTCATGCTCAATAGAACATTCCTATGAATCACAACTCAGTAAGCATCACACAGTGGCACTGGCACTTGCATAATGCAAGGATCATGCATAATGATCAAGCCAAGGCCAAGATTTTTGCACACACAGAATACCCTAGTGGCAGTAGTCATATCTGGAGCAAGCCAGAAGGCCATGAACATCAATGGATGCTCATGAGCAATTACAGGAGGGCCACAGCAGGGACACAGCATGAACAGAAGTAGTTAGGAAGCACAGAAGCATGCACTGATAATCAAGTAGAGCAGCACAAGCTAGAACACAGAGATAGCAGCAGCACATAGCAGCATACGCATGTAGGCAGTAGCAACTAGCACAACAAGGTAGAGGCCAAGGCAACCAGAGGAAGAAGAGGAGGTAGAGAAGACAGGAGAGAAGGAGGCACACACACCTGGAGCAGAGCACCGCAGCGTGCCCATGGCGGCAGCGCACGGGCCTAACACGGCAGCGCCGAGGCCGCAGCCGGGCCGGGCGTCGCCGGGCGCAAACGCCCTGAGCACCACCACGGCGAGGCACACGGCCACGTCGCGGCGCGGCGTCTGGATCATCGACGGACGACGAATCGCCTGGAATCGCCACGGCCGTGTCGCAGATGCGTTGGGGGCGAAGCGAGCAAGCAGCGCAGCACGAATCGCCGCGGTGGATCTGAATCGCCGTCGAGTGGCGGTTCAGATGCGCCACACCTCGCCGGCGGCAACGGCCGGAGATGGCCGGAACAAATCGAAGAAGACGGCGGCGACATGCGTCGCCAGAGCTCAGGGATTAGGGTTCGCGAGGGAGAGAGAAGGGAAGTGAGGGCGACCGAGTGGGCCGGACCAGGCCAACTGGGTTGAGCCCAACCCACTCGGATTCACCCTGACAGGTGGGCCCGAGGGCAATTTGGGCATTTCCAAAATACCAATTAAGTAAGAATTTCAAAGAATTTTATAAAATAGAATATGGCTCTAAAAAAAATAATTAAAAATATGAAAATCAATCAGCATAAAATTCTCCATTCAAATAAAATATCAAAGAGGATTTTTGAAGATAATTATGAATAAGTCTTAATTTGATGATTTAAATAATCATTTAAATCACCTAGATTATTTTCAATAATGAAAATAAGTCCATAAATTCTTTTGAATTTTAAAAAACACCTTGACAACAATTCAAGGTTGTATTTTACTTAAAATCAAGTATTCCCAAATTATTCTTAGTATTAACCTCTTACATGAAATAATAACGACATCGGAAGGGGGGAACAAACCCTAAAAATGGAATCATGCATAATTGCTTCTTTAACCATTGCCCTTATCGGACAATGATGCTATTTTTCAGAGACAGAGGACAAGGGTCAGTCCACACCTTCCAGCTGCAAAACTTTGCGGTGTTCGAGCAAGTTCATCACTTGCTCATGTCATTTGAGTATTTTTATCAAATTACTTGCAAAGTATTATGGTTATCACTATTGCACAAAAATCAAAACCACTACTTTCATAACTATGAATATGACTAAGTGGTGGGCAATGGAACCATGGATTGTGTTGATATGGTGGAGGTTCCATTGCACGGGTTTATATCCATCTAGGATTAAACAACAAATGTCGCCAGTGATTCTTGTGTCGTAATACCCGTGTTAACCATAAGATTCGGAGTGGGACGGAGTAGTCAAAAGTGTTTCCACCTCTCGTTCATCAACGGATGCGCTTTACCGTAGTACACTTGTAATCCAAGGGGGCAAGCTGGTGAGGCTGGGGAGTCCTAAGTCCCCACGGCATAGTCCGTAGTACACTTGTCGCCCGAAGGAGCAAGATGGTGAGGTCGGGGAGTCCTAAGTCCCCACGGTATTGCGGTCTAGGATGGGTTGCGGCTACCGGCGTAGGAGTGTATGGTAGAGCCCAGCACTCGTTGTCGTGGTCGGGGTCCACCTTGAAATCTACAGGAATAATGGGACCGACGTGGACCCAGGGTCGGGGCATGCAACAAAGGGTGGGTGTTCGAGGTAGCGGAGGAACATGATTGGCTAGACCTTATACCGGGCCTCACACCAAAGGAAGTGTGGACGGGTGATACGTCTCCAACGTATCGATAATTTCTTGTGTTCCATGCCACATTATTGATGTTATCTACATGTTTTATGCACACTTTATGTCATATTCGTGCATTTTCTGGAACTAACCTATTAACAAGATGCCGAAGTGCCAGTTCTCGTTTTCTACTGTTTTTGGTTTCAGAAATCCTAGTAACGAAATATTCTCGGAATCGGACGAAATCAACGCCAAAGTTCCTATTTTCATCGGAAGCATCCAGAACACCCGGGAAGGACCGAGAGGGGGCCACGGGGCCACCAAACCCTAGGGCTGGCGCGGCCGAGGGGGCCGCGCCGCCCTATGGTGTGGCCCCCCTGTCAGCCCTCTCGCGCCGCCTCTTCGCCTATATAAAGCCCCCGGATCGGAAAACCCGATACGAATTTGACGAAACCCACGAAACCCGCCGGAGCCGCCGCCATCGCGAAGCCAAGATCCGGGGGACAGGGATCTCGTTCCGGCACCTCGCCGGAGCGGGGAAGTGCCCCGGAAGGCTTCTCCATCGACACCGCTGCCATCTCCACCGCCATCTCCATCACCGCTGCTGCTCCCATGAGGAGGGAGTAGTTCTCCATCGAGGCTCGGGGCTGTACCGGTAGCTATGTGGTTCACCTCTCTCCTATGTGTTTCAATACAATAATCTCATGAGCTGCCTTACATGATTGAGATTCATATGATGATGCTTGTAATCTAGATGTCATTATGCTAGTCAAGTGGGTTTTACTTATGTGATCTCCCGGAGACTCCTCGTCCCACGTGTGTAAAGGTGACAGTGTGTGCACCGTGTGGGTCTCTTAGGCTAGATTTCACAGAATACTTACTCATTGAATGGCATAGTGATGTGCTTATTTATATCTCTTTAAGATTGCAGCATGTTGTATCACAATTTATCTATGTGCTACTCTAGTGATGTGTTATTAAAGTAGTTTATTCCTCCTGCATGTGTGCAAAGGTGACAGTGCGTGCACCGTGTTAGTACTTGGTTTATGCTATGATTATGATCTCTTGTAGATTATGAAGTTAACTATTGCTATGATAATATTGATGTGATCTATTCCTCCTACATATGCATGAAGGTGACGAGTGTGCATGCTATGCTAGTACTTGGTTTAGTCTCGTTGATCTATCTTACACTAAAGGTTACTTAAACATGAGCATTATTGTGGAGCTTGTTAACTCCGGCATTGAGGGTTCGTGTAATCCTACGCAATGTGTTCATCATCCAACAAAAGTGTAGAGTATGCATTTATACGTTCGTTATGTGATCAATGTTGAGAGTGTCCACTAGTGAAAGTGTAATCCCTAGGCCTTGTTCCTAAATACTGCTGAGTTACTACTGCTTGTTTACTACTCGCTGAGTTACTATCGCTTGTTCTATGTTTTCTGCGTTACTACTGCTGCAATACCACCACCATCAACTACACGCCAAGCACTTTTACGGCATCGTTGCTACATGCTCATACTTATTTATACCACCTGTATTTCACTATCTCTTCGCCGAACTAGTGCACCTATTTGGTGTGTTGGGGACACAAGAGACTTCTTGCTTTGTGGTTGCAGGGGTTGCATGAGAGGGATATCTTTGACCTCTTCCTCCCTGAGTTCGATAAACCTTGGGTATCCACTTAAGGGAAACTTGCTGCTGTTCTACAAACCTCTACACTTGGAGGCCCAACACTGTCTACAGGAAAGGAGGGGGAACGTAGACATCAAGCACTTTTACGGCGCCGTTGCCGGGGAGGAAAGGTAAAGGCTCTCATACTACGGTCTCGGGTAAAGTATTTTTCACGGCGCCGTCGTGTGTGTGCTCAAAGCTATTTCCTTTAGATCCTGCAATTGCATCTTGTTGTTTCTTGTTTACACTAGTTTGGCATAATGTACAAGAGTGAGCTTCTTATTCTATTTCCTGATTTAAAACATGGATTGTTTGATGCGAAAATTAAAAAACCTATGAAATCTTCTTTGCATGCTGGTAGTAATATTAGTATGAACGCTTTGAACACCATTGTTGACAATGATATAGAAAGTTCTAAGCTTGGGGAAGTTGGTTTTCATGATATTTTTAGTCCCCCAAGCATTGAGGAGAAAATTTTCTTTGATGATACTTTGCCTCCTATTTCTGATGATTATAATGATAGTGGTCTTTTGGTGCCACTTACTGCTGAGAGTAAATTTTGTTGTGATTATACTATGCCTCCTACACTTGATGAGAATAATAATGATAGCTACTTTGTTGAATTTGCTCCCACTACAACTAATAAAATTGATTATGCTTATGTGGAGAGTAATAATTTTATGCATGAGACTCATGATAAGAATGCTTTATGTGATAGTTATATTGTTGAGTTTGCTCATGTTGCTACTGAAAGTTATTATGAGAGAGGAAAATATGGTTGTAGAAATTTTCATGTTACTAAAACACCTCTCTATATGCTGAAATTTTTGATGCTACACTTGTTTTATCTTCCTATGCTTGTTACTTTGCTCTTCATGAACTTGTTTATTTACAAGATTCCCTTGAATAGGAAGCATGTTAGACTTAAATGTGTTTAGAATTTGCCTCTTGATGCTCTCTTTTGCTTCAAACACTATTTCTTGCGAGTGCATCATTAAAACTGCTGAGCCCATCTTAATGGCTAAAAAGAAAGAACTTCTTGGGAGATAACCCATGTGTTATTTTGCTACAGTACTTTGTTTTATATTTGTGTCTTGGAAGTTGTTTACTACTGTAGCAACCTCTCCTTATCTTAGTTTTGTGTTTTGTTGTGCCAAGTTAAGCCGTTGATAGAAAAGTAAGTACTAGATTTGGATTACTGCGCAGTTCCAGATTTCTTTGCTGTCACGAATCTGAGCCCACTGCCCTGCAGGAAGCTCAGAAAATTATGCCAATTTACGTGCATGATCCTCAGATATGTACGCAACTTTCATTCAATTTGAGCATTTTCATTTGAGCAAGTCTGGTGCCATTTTAAAATTCGTCAATACGAACTGTTCTGTTTTGACAGATTCTGCCTTTTATTTCGCATTGCCTCTTTCGCTATGTTGGATGAATTTCTTTGATCCACTAATGTCCAGTAGCATTATGCAATGTCCAGAAGTGTTAAGAATGAGTGTGTCACCTCTGAATATGTCAATTTATATTGTGCACTAACCCTCTAATGAGTTGTTTCGAGTTTGGTGTGGAGGAAGTTTTCAAGGATCAAGAGAGGAGTATGATGCAACATGATCAAGGAGAGTGAAAGCTCTAAGCTTGGGGATGCACCCGGTGGTTCACCCCTGCATATATCAAGAAGACTCAAGCGTCTAAGCTTGGGGATGCCCAAGGCATCCCCTTCTTCATCGACAACATTATCGGGTTCCTCCCCTGAAACTATATTTTTATTCCATCACATCTTATGTGCTTTTTCTTGGAGCGTCTGTTTGTTTGCTTTTGTTTTTGTTTGTGTTTGAATAAATTGGATTACATCATGCTTGTGTGGGAGAGAGACACGCTCCGCTGGTTCATATGAACACATGTGTTCTTAGCTCATAATATTCATGGCGAAGTTTCCTCTTCGTTAAATTGTTATATGGTTGGAATTGGAAAATGATACATGTAGTAATTTGCTATAATGTCTTGGGTAATGTGATACTTGGCAATTGTTGTGCTCATGTTTAAGCTCTTGCATCATATACTTTGCACCTATTAGTGAAGAATACATAGAGCATGCTAAAATTTGGTTTGCATAATTGGTTTCTCTAAGGTCTAGATAATTTCTAGTATTGAGTTTGAACAACAAGGAAGACGGTGTAGAGTCTTATAATGTTTTCAATATGTCTTTTATGTGAGTTTTGCTGCACCGGTTCATCCTTGTGTTTGTTTCAAATAAACCTTGCTAGCCTAAACCTTGTATCGAGAGGGAATACTTCTCATGCATCCAAATACTTGAGCCAACCATTATGCCATTTGTGTCCACCATACCTACCTACTACATGGTATTTCTCCGCCATTCCAAAGTAAATTGCTTGAGTGCTACCTTCAAACAATTCAAAATTTATTACCTCTTATTTGTGTCAATGTTTTATAGCTCATGAGGAAGTATGTGGTGTTTATCTTTCAATCTTGTTGGGCAACTTTCACCAATGGACTAGTGGCTTCATCCGCTTATCCAATAATTTTGCAAAAAAAGAGCTGGCAATGGGATTCCCAGTCCCAAATTAATTAACCAAAAATAGACACTCCTCCATGGTATGTGATTGTTGGACGGCACCCGAAGGATTCGGTTAGCCATGGCTTGTGTAAGCAAAGGTTGGGAGGAGTGTCATCATAATAAAACTAAAATAAAAAGGCACTCCTTCATGGTATGAGATTGTTGGCGGGCACCCGAGGATTCGGTTAGCCATGGTTTGTGAAAGAAAGGTTGGAAGGAGTGCCATCCAAAAATAAAATAAAATGGGAGCCGCTCTTTGAAGGTTTGTCTGGCAAGGGGGTTAGAGTACCCGCTACCATTCGTTGACAACAACACACACCTCTCCAAACTTTATTTTTATGCTCTCTTTATGTTTTCAAAATCAAAGCTCTAGCACAAATATAGCAATCGATGCTTTCCTCTTTGAAGGACCATTCTTTTTACTTTTATGTTGAGTCAGTTCACCTATTTCTCTCCATCTCAAGAAGCAAACACTTGTGTGAACTTTGCATTGATTCTTACATATTTGCATATTGCATTTGTTATATTGCTTTGCATTGACAATTATCCATGAGATATACATGTTACAAGTTGAAAGCAACCGCTGAAACTTAATCTTCTTTTGTGTTGCTTCAATGCCTTTACTTTGAATTATTGCTTTATGAGTTAACTCTTATGCAAGACTTATTGATGCTTGTCTTGAAGTGCTATTCATGAAAAGTCTTTGCTTTATGATTCAGCTTGTTTACCCATGTCATATACATTGTTTTGATCGTCTGCACTCACTACATATGCTTGTACAAATAGTATGATCAAGGTTATGATGGCATGTCACTCCGGAAATTATCTTTGTTATCGTTTTACCTCGCTCGGGACGAGCGAGAACTAAGCTTGGGGATGCCGATACGTCTCCAACGTATCGATAATTTCTTGTGTTCCATGCCACATTATTGATGTTATCTACATGTTTTATGCACACTTTATGTCATATTCGTGCATTTTCCGGAACTAACCTATTAACAAGATGCCGAAGTGCCGGTTCTCGTTTTCTACTGTTTTTGGTTTAGAAATCCTAGTAACGAAATATTCTCGGAATCGGACGAAATCAACGCCAAAGTTCCTATTTTCATCGGAAGCATCCAGAACACCCGGGAAGGACCAGAGAGGGGCCACAGGGCCACCAAACCCTAGGCTGGCGCGGCCAGAGGGGGGGCCGCGCCGCCCTATGGTGTGGCCCCCCTGTCAGCCCTCCTGCGCCGCCTCTTCGCCTATATAAAGCCCCTGGATCAGAAAACCCGATACGAATTTGACGAAACCCACAGAAACCTGCCAGAGCCGCCGCCATCGCGAAGCCAAGATCTGGGGGACAGGATCTCTGTTCCGGCACCCTGCCGGAGCGGGGAAGTGCCCCGGAAGGCTTCTCCATCGACACCGCTGCCATCTCCACCGCCATCTCCATCACCGCTGCTGCTCCCATGAGGAGGGAGTAGTTCTCCATCGAGGCTCGGGGCTGTACCGGTAGCTATGTGGTTCACCTCTCTCCTATGTGTTTCAATACAATAATCTCATGAGCTGCCTTACATGATTGAGATTCATATGATGATGCTTGTAATCTAGATGTCATTATGCTAGTCAAGTGGGTTTTACTTATGTGATCTCCGGAGACTCCTCGTCCCACGTGTGTAAAGGTGACAGTGTGTGCACCGTGTGGGTCTCTTAGGCTAGATTTCACAGAATACTTACTCATTGAATGGCATAGTGATGTGCTTATTTATATCTCTTTAAGATTGCAGCATGTTGTATCACAATTTATCTATGTGCTACTCTAGTGATGTGTTATTAAAGTAGTTTATTCCTCCTGCATGTGTGCAAAGGTGACAATGCGTGCACCGTGTTAGTACTTGGTTTATGCTATGATTATGATCTCTTGTAGATTATGAAGTTAACTATTGCTATGATAATATTGATGTGATCTATTCCTCCTACATATGCATGAAGGTGACAGTGTGCATGCTATGCTAGTACTTGGTTTAGTCTCGTTGATCTATCTTACACTAAAGGTTACTTAAACATGAGCATTATTGTGGAGCTTGTTAACTCCGGCATTGAGGGTTCGTGTAATCCTACGCAATGTGTTCATCATCCAACAAAAGTGTAGAGTATGCATTTATCCGTTCCGTTATGTGATCAATGTTGAGAGTGTCCACTAGTGAAAGTGTAATCCCTAGGCCTTGTTCCTAAATACTGCTGAGTTACTACCGCTTGTTTACTACTGCTGAGTTACTACCGCTTGTTTCATCGTTTTATTAGCGTTACTACTCGCTGCAATACCACCACCATCAACTACACGCCAAGCACTTTTCTGGCATCGTTGCTACTGCTCATACTTATTTATACCACCTGTATTTCACTATCTCTTCGCCGAACTAGTGCACCTATTTGGTGTGTTGGGGACACAAGAGACTTCTTGCTTTGTGGTTGCAGGGTTGCATGAGAGGGATATCTTTGACCTCTTCCTCCCTGAGTTCGATAAACCTTGGGTATCCACTTAAGGGAAACTTGCTGCTGTTCTACAAACCTCTACACTTGGAGGCCCAACACTGTCTACAGGAAAGGAGGGGGAACGTAGACATCAACGGGAAAGCTGCCCGGTTGGCACCAAGGTTAAGATCTCTTATGGGTAAAGCAACACACCTCTGCAGAGTGTAAAGAACTGTGACCTGTCACTCCCTGTTCCGGGATTGAGGAACTGCGAACGCGGCCGGAAAGGAGCTCCATGAAGTTCTAGTAAACCGGTGAAGGCTGACTGACATAGCTCTTTGAAATAAAAGCAATCTCTTGAAGAAATGTTTATCAAAACTTGCATTAATATTAGACTTTCCGGTCTAATATCGTAGCTAGTGCATTAAACACCTCTTATCTATAATGAACTTGTTGAGTACGCTCGTACTCATACCACTCTTAAATCCCATGCTTAGATTGTCTGAATCGTCTAGAGGAGGACTACGACAACAATGAAGGAGCCGAGATCATCGGCTACGAAGAACCAGACCTCTCAGGAGGAGTTGAAGGCGTAGACTACCTCATCGTCTACGGATCCGGAGAGGCTTCCGGAGGAGAACAAGTCTAGGGATATCCGCTAGTAGTAGTAACCGAGCAGCCTGAACTCTTAGTATTTAGCTGCTCGATGAAATAAATGTTTAGTTTAATGAAACTCTGGTATTGTAAGTTAAGTTGGGTTCACCTCGAACCCAGGAGTATTCCTCTTAGGACCCAAGAGGAGCTCCAAGACGACATGTGTATGTTAATTGTAATAATATGTGAATGAGTTATGGACCCTGCTATGTTCTGTTGTACTACTCTGAGGGATGTAATATTTGCGGAATGGTACTTCGTGAATGTTATGTCAACGACTGGCATACTACAACATGCAGTGGTATGCAGGGTCACCGCACTATGCATGTTCGTCTTGTCTGAAGTAAGAGAGATCTACCACCTCAATGGTTGGAGCATGCATATTGTTAGATAAGAACATTGGGCCGCTAACTAAAGCCATGATTCATGGTGGAAGTTTCAGTTTTGGACACATATCCTCAATCTCATATGAGAATAATAATTGTTGCCACATGCTTATGCATTAAAGAGGAGTCCATTATCTGTTGTCCATGTTGTCCCGGTATGGATGTCTAAGTTGAGAATAATCAAAAGCGAGAAATCCAAAATGCGAGCTTTCTCCTTAGACCTTTGTACAGGCGACATGGAGATACCCTATTGTGACACTTGGTTAAAACATGTGCATTGCAAAGATCCGGTAGTCGAAGCTAATTAGGACAAGGTGCGGGCACTATTAGTATACTATGCATGAGACTTGCAACTTGTAAGATATAATTTACATAACTCATATGCTTTATTACTACCGTTGACAAAATTGTTTCATGTTTTCAAAATAAAAGCTCTAGCACAAATATAGCAATCGATGCTTTCCTCTTTGTAGGACCATTCTTTTACTTTTATGTTGAGTCAGTTCACCTATCTCTCTCCACCTCAAGAAGCAAACACTTGTGTGAACTGTGCATTGATTCCTACATACTTGCATATTGCACTTGTTATATTACTCTATGTTGACAATTATCCATGAGATATACATGTTATAAGTTGAAAGCAACCGCTGAAACTTAATCTTCCTTTGTGTTGCTTCAATACCTTTACTTTGATTTATTGCTTTATGAGTTAACTCTTATGCAAGACTTATTGATGCTTGTCTTGAAGTACTATTCATGAAAAGTCTTTGCTTTATGATTCACTTGTTTACTCATGTCATTACCATTGTTTTGATCACTCGCATTCACTACATATGTTTACAAATAGTATGATCAAGGTTATGATGGCATGTCACTTCAGAAATTATCTTTGTTATCGTTTTACCCGCTCGGGACGAGGAGAACTAAGCTTGGGGATGCTTGATACGTCTCCGACGTATCGATAATTTCTTATGTTCCATGCCATATTATTGATGATACCTACATGTTTTATGCACACTTTATGTCATATTCGTGCATTTTCTGGAACTAACCTATTAACAAGATGCCGAAGAGCCAGTTCCCGTTTCTGCTGTTTTTGGTTTCAGAAATCCTAGTAACGAAATATTCTCGGAATTGGACGAAATCAAGACCCGGGGTCCTATTTTTCCCGGAGCCTTCCAGAACACCCGAGAGCCGCCAGAGGAATGCCCTGGGGGGCCCCACACCACACCCTGGCGCGGCCAGAGGGGGGGGGGCGCCGCCCTATGGTGTGGGCCCCCCAGGCCCCCTCCGAGGCTGCCCTTCCGCCTATTTAAAGCCTCCGTCGAGAAAACCCTGAGGCGAAAAACCACGATACGGAAAACCTTCCAGAGCCGCCGCCATCGCGAAGCCAAGATCTGGGGGACAGGAGTCTCGTTCCGGCACCCTGCCGGAGCAGGGAAGTGCCCCGGAAGGCTTCTCCATTGACACCACCGCCATCTCCACCACCATCTTCATCACCGCTGCTGCTCCCATGAGGAGGGAGTAGTTCTCCATCGAGGCTCGGGACATGTACCGGTAGCTATGTGGTTCATCTCTCTCCTATGTACTTCAATACAATAATCTCATGAGCTGCCTTACATGATTGAGATTCATATGATGATGCTTGTAATCTAGATGTCATTATGCTAGTCAAGTGAATTTTACTTATGTGATCTCCGGAGACTCCTTGTCCCACGTGTGTAAAGGTGACAGTGTGTGCACCGTGTGGGTTTCTTAGGCTATATTTCACAGAATACTTACTCACTGTTATGAATGGCGTAGTGAAGTGCTTATTTATATCTCTTTATGATTGCAAAGTATTTTGTATCACAATTTATCTATGTGCTACTCTAGCAATGTTATTAAAGTAGTTTTATTCCTCCTGCACGGTGTAATGGTGACAGTGTGTGCATCCGTATTAGTACTTGGTGTATGCTATGATTATGATCTCTTGTAGATTATGAAGTTAACTATTGCTATGATGGTATTAATGTGATCTATTCCTCCTACATAGTGTGAAGGTGACAGTGTGCATACTATGTTAGTACTTGGTTTAGTATTATTGATCTTTCATGCACTCTAAGGTTATTTAAATATGAACATTGAATTGTGGAGCTTGTTAACTCCGGCATTGAGGGTTCGTGTAATCCTACGCAATGTGTTCATCATCCAACAAAAGTGTAGAGTATGCATTTATCTATTCCGTTATGTGATCAATGTTGAGAGTGTCCACTAGCGAAAGTCTAATCCCTAGGCCTTGTTCCTAAATACTGCTATCACTTGCTTGTTTACTTGTTTTACTGCGTTACTACTTGCTGCGTTACTACTGCTTGTTTACTCGTCCCGGGCAAAGCACTTTTCGGTGCCGTTGCTACTACTCATATATATTCATACCACCTGTATTTCACTATCTCTTCGCCGAACTAGTACACCTATTAGGTGTGTTGGGGACACAAGAGACTTCTTGCTTTGTGGTTGCAGGGTTGCATGAGAGGGATATCTTTGACCTCTTCCTCCCTGAGATCGATAAACCTTGGGTGATCCACTTAAGGGAAACTTGCTGTTGTTCTACAAACCTCTGCTCTTGGAGGCCCAACACTGTCTACAAGAATAGAAGCTCCCGTAGACATCAGGAACCCCCACGCTTTTCTTCTGCATCGGTACCTTATTATGACTACTCCATGTATGATCCACCGGCGTGGAACCCAGACCCTCGATGGGATTGAACTCCACTTAGGCCAAAAGCCTAAGCTTGGGGGAGGTATACCGGCATCACTCATTCTTTGCATATTATGGTTGCTGGATACTTGTATATACTTGTTTAGTTTGTTTGAGTGGTTTTCTATTGAGAGGGAGATGATATTTGGGGAAGTGCTGCTCGAAAACAGATTCTGGACTGTTACTAGAAAAATTCGTGCGCACAGCCGGAGCGTTATTTTGAGCTGCCAATTTTTGTGCAGGTTCCCCAGGTTGTTATCTAACTTTCATTAGTTGAACACTTTTCGAGCTGAGCAACGTAAGATTTCTGTAAAAATCGATTTCTGTACTGCTGTCAGGTTTTGGCAGATTTCTGCCATCTCGCTTTTCTGTGTTTCTTTTAGTTTGCTATTTCTTGTTTTCACTTTGTTTCTTTCCCAAAACACAAAAAGACTAAAAATATTTCTGTTGTTTCTCTTCATCATTTGTTTATCTTGGTTTCTTGCATTTGTTTCGCTTTATTTGCTATTGCTAGTTTGCTATAAGAAAACCCAAAAAGATTTTGCTTTGTTTGCTTGTTTCCTTTTGTTCTTGTTCTCAAACTCGAAAACACCAAAAATATTTGCTGTTCTTCTTTGGTTTGTAAAGTTCATCATGAGTTCAATGGTCTTCGGTGGCTGGAGCGTGGTTTTCATTTCATATTATCCAAGCTACACAAGTGAAAAGGCAATAATGACGATCTACGACAATCCGATTGTGGTGAGAGGCTGGTATGAACTCTATTTGTTTTCATTTTTGTACATATACTCATCCATGTGAGCATGCTTAGTTGGTTCATGTGAGGTATATGTCATTTAAGAAAGTCTAGTAGTTCATGATCTCTCATGTTTAGCTCCAATTTATTAATATGAGTAGCATGTCATGAATGTTTGCTTGCATTATTTTATTCATAGATAGATATGATATTGTGGTATCCTCCTCTGAATAATTCATTTATATCGACTTGGCACATGCTCACGCATGCATATGACTGAACAAAAGTCAATTAAGCCTCAATGATTTACATTTCTTCGAGTTCTTGTATCACTTTTATGCCTCGGTTAATTTATTTTGCCGCAAGCATGATTATGACGATTCATTGCTCTCTTGATCTGTCGCTCCCTAGTCTTTTGCTAGCCTTCACTTGTACTGAGCGGGAACGCTGCTCGCGCCTCCAAACACATGAAAACCAAGTTATTCCAGAGTGTCCACCATAAATACCTATGCATGGCATTTCAAACCATTCCAAGTAAATTCTCATGCGCTACCTTTAAAACCTTCAAAATGCTTCTCAATTTGTGTTAATGTTTCATAGCTCATGAGGAAGTATGTGGTGTTTAGCTTTCAACCTTGTCATTTACTTTTGACGGACTCTCATATGGACTAGTGGCACATCCGCTTATCCAATAATTTTGCAAAAAGAGCTGGCAATGGGATTCCCAGTCCCGAATTAATTAACTTAAATAGACATTCCTCCATGGTTTGTGATTGTTGGACGGCACTCGAAGGATTCGGTTAGCCATGGCTTGTGTAAGGAAAGGTTGGGGGGAGTGTCATCATCATAATAAAACTGAACTAAAAAGGCACTCCTTCATGGTATGTGATTGTTGGCAGGCACCCGAGGATTCGGTTAGCCATGGTTTGTGTAAGAAAGGTTGGAAGGAGTGCCACGTAAACATGCAAATAATTCATGGGAGCCGCTCTTGAAAGTCCGGTTGGCGAGGTAGTTGGTGTACTCATTACCATTTGTTGACAACAACAAACACCTCTCAAAATAATTTTACTCCTGCTTTACAAATGAAAAGCTCTAGCGCATGTTAATCCCCGCTTCCCTCTGCGAAGGGTCAATCTTTTACTTTTATGTTGTGTCTCCATCCTTTCTTTGAGCACTTTCTTGAGAGCACAACTGTCATTCTTAGTATAATATGCTTGTCTCAAAATATGATTGATTGTGGTATAACTTTGATGCTTTTATCTTTGACAATCACTACTTCTAGTCTTTCTATGAACTCCAGAGGTGCCCGGGCATTTATGATTTGCCGATCAAATACAAGCAAGCGAGATACCACTCTATCATACTCATTTATGAACATTGCAATCCTGCTTATATACATGATTCATGATGCTTATTATTAATTGTTGGTACCTCTTCATGATTGACATAGCTGTTAGGTGATCTTATTTGCATGTATCTTATTATGAACTGCTTAAGTATTAGCCATATCATGAGAATATATACATCATATGAACAAATGTGTTCGTGAAAGTTCTTTTATCGCTCAGTTGTTAACTGAATTGCTTGAGGACAAGCAATAAGCTAAGCTTGGGGGAGTTGATACGTCCAAAACGTATCTACTTTCCCGAACACTTTTGCTATTGTTTTGCCTCTAATTTGTGTATTTTGGATGCAACTAACACGGACTAACGCTGTTTTCAGCAGAACTGTTCTGGTGTCTCGTTTTGTGCAGAAATCCAACTTTCAGGAAAAACCTTGGGATTTTGACAGAAGGCCCTATTTTCCCGGAATGCGACGGAGCCGGAAGGACAAATAAAGTGGAGGCCCGAGGGCCCCACACCATAAGGCGGCGCGGCCTAGGGGGCCCGCGCGGCCCTATGGTGTGGCCCCCTCGGCTGGCCTCCGACGCCCTCCTTCGGACTATTTATCGGCCTCGACCTAAAAACGCACGGGGAGAAGTCGAAGTCGCCAGAAACCCTCCAGAACGCCGCCATGTCGCGAAACTCCGTCTCGGGAGCCAGAAGTCTCCGTTCTGGCACTCCGCCGGGACGGGGAGTTGGAGGAGATCATCGCCGCCATCACCGCCAACGCCTCTCCATCAACCAGCCATGTTTCCCCCATCCATGTGTGAGTAATTCCCCCGCTGTAGGCCGAAGAGGATGGTAGAGATTGGATGAGATTGGTCATGTAATAGCATAAGATTGTTAGGGCATAGTGCCTAGTATCCGTAGATGTTACTTTTATGATATTGTTGCAACTTGTTATGCTTAATGCTTGTCACTAGGGCCCGAGTGCCATGATCTCAGATCTGAACACGTTATTGATTCATGAAGATATTCGTTGTTTATGAT
This sequence comes from Lolium rigidum, assembly GCF_022539505.1. NCBI lineage: Eukaryota > Viridiplantae > Streptophyta > Magnoliopsida > Poales > Poaceae > Lolium > Lolium rigidum. The sequence goes on from NC_061511.1 coordinate 83,041,788, forward strand.
CTTACCTGCAAGTTGTATACACATGTCGCTGTCCGGAACCAATGGCCCCGAAGTGACAGAAATCGGGACAACCGGAGGGAATGGTAGTGACGTGAGGATCACATGTGTTCACGGAGTGTTAATTCTTTGCTCCGTACTCTATTAAAAGGAGTACCTTAATATCCAGTAGATTTCCTTGAGGCCCGGCTGCCACCGGCTGGTAGGACAAAAGATGTTGTGCAAGTTTCTCATTGCGAGCACGTACGACTATAATTGGAACACATGCCTATTGATTGCTTTGTACTTCGACACCGTTTTATTATTATCTGCAAATGCCCTGCTTGATTGTTACAGGAGTTTCTCTCATCCATGCAACGCCCGTTATCCGTCCCCGTGCCTACAGTATTTTAATCCTGTTGTTTACTATAATCACTACTGCTGTTTCGGTTACTCTGCTGCTGTTATTTCACTACTGCTACTGCTATAAAACTATTACCACTGATAAACTCTTGCGAGCAAGTCTGTGGGTCATCATTTGGTCAGTCGATACATGGCTAATCCTGGTAAAGAACATTGGAAAGCTATTCACTGGATTTTCAGGTACCTTCGTGGCACATCCAAATCTTGGTTGAAGTTTGGCAAGACCGGTGAGGGACTTGCAGGCTATGTGGATTCAGATTATGCTGCCGACTTGGATAAGAGAAGATCCCTCACAGGTTATGTGTTCACTGTTGGTGGATGTCTTTGTTAGTTGGAAGGCAACGTTACAACCTGTTGTTGCTCAATCTACAACCGAAGCAGAATACATGGCAATTGCTAAAGCTTGCAAAAAGTCTGTTTGGTTGAAAGGTTTGTATGCTGAACTTTGTGGAGATAATTCTTGCATTAACTTGTTTTCTGATAGTCAAAGTGCAATATACGTTACTAAAGATCAAATGTTCCATGAGAGGACAAAGCACACTGATATCAAGTACCATTATGTCCGCGACATTGTTGCTCAAGGTAAACTGAAGGTATGCAAGATAAGTACTCATGATAATCCGGCTGATATGATGACAAAGCCAGTTTCAGTTTCCAAGTTTGAGCTTTGCTCAAGCTTGGTTGGTATAATTGTTTAGCCCAAGTGGTTGTTGGCGCCGCCAAGTGTTTTTTTCTTTGTTGTCCAGGAGATTGTTCAAGTTCATGCTACAAGAAATTTGTCTCAAGGTGGAGTTTGTTATATTGTGATCCAAATTCATATACTAAAGGGAGGATAACTTTTGACGAGAGGAGCGAGGCCCGTCGCCGGTAGGCTTGGGTTTATCAAATTATAAGATAACCCATAACGTTTGTAAACACTCCCTGATATAGTGAAGTTTTGTTGGCTGGCGTCCGTGGTTTTTTCCCCTTCTGTGTTGGAAGGGGTTTTCCACGTTAAATCTCGTGTCTCTGCTGTATTTTCTTTTATCGTTCTTCGTTCTTTGCTTGTCGCGTTTCTAACATAATCTACAGGGCGTCAAGTGGGATCCTATCTATGTCTCACATGTAGTTCATTTTGCCTTTTCTAGTGCAACTTTTTGTCTCAAAATTTGATACGGGCATGAAGGCCAAGGTAAAGCCAAATTTCACGACTCCACCTAGCTAGTTATCTTATTTATCGTTTTTTATATCTATGGTCATATGTGGGCCAATTAGGGATTTTATTGAGTTAAGTCAGTTTGGTTTGGGCCTATCCAAACCAAGGTAGAGAGGCCCACTAGGGCTGGCCGGCCAACCCACTCATATAAGGGCTGGGACGGCTAGGGTTTTAGGTGAGAACTAGTTTTGAGTTAAGTTTAGACGCTATCGCGTGTGTGCTTAGTGAAGCATCCCTCCGGGAACGGCACCGCCGTTTATCTATTATAGTTGCTGCGGAGGTTCTTGTGTTCATCAAGGATTGTCGTGCTTTGGTCTTGAGGCGTGGTGATCTCTCCATCATGTTGCTTGCTGAATTTATCCCCTACTCCAGGTTGCGTTCCGTGCGTAATTAAAGGTATCTATCTACCGGGTTCTCGCGGTGAAAGATCGGACAACACCGTAGGAGGATCTGCTGGGATCCCCTTATCACTCAACCTTACGCACTGTTGTCACGTCACATAGACCTAACATGCCGGTCCTATCTAAGAGCACAGACAAAATGCTTAAATGGTGTAAAACCGGTTTCATAGTTTCTTACATAGGATGTTCTGTAGAGAACTTTCACTAAATAGGATACTTCGTTGAAATTAAAAAGATGCACAACTAAGAGTTAAAGGTGGAATTCACTAAATAGAATATTCCGTTGAGCAGCTGGATGAAAAAGTAAATGGAACAAGCTTAATTTTGGAGAGAAGAGTTGAATCCTACAGCTGACGAGAATTTGGTTGACCTAACAATTCATAAGGTTTTTCCTTAAAAATAACTTGTTGGGTTACTTTGCAGGTTCACTTTTAGTTGTAGTTGGACCATTACTCAGCGAGTAGCTTAAGAAGGTTTTTTTTCGAAATGGGGGAAATATCGCCCCAGTTTCTGCATCCAAGGAATGCACACGACTTTTTTTATTAGATTATTCACAACACCTTACAAGAGAAATACAAAAGATCAAACTCGAAGCCACCTCGCTAAACCTACAGAGGGATGAAGGGGGTGACAATCACCAACTCATATCATCCAAAAACCAAATGCCTTCCCAGACCGCCCAATAGCAGATGAGAAGCACATCCAGTTAACCAGACTCTCAGCATACGCCAACGCACACGCCATAGAATTTGCTACCGCCGTCTTCCTCGACTCCATCTTCAAGAGAAATCCTCGCATTGACCATGTCAGGCCTGCCATCGATGCCGCCACGGCGCCAGACGACTCCACCATCCTGCGCATGTCCATCACACTGCATCCGTCCCAAGACAACACTGCACCATGCCTCGGCGACTCGACGATGCCGACACAGCAAAAGCACACCGCTCCACCTCAGCACCACCGCCATCCGTTGTCTGCTCCGAAAATGATACCCCCAACAGGGGGAACGACGTTGTGTGCCGCTATCGTCCGATCCGTGAGACCCGGGTCTAGGGTTTCCCCTGGAGCAGCCCAGGCAAAGAAACGCAGACTGCAGAGACAATTCCTTCAACAAGGTAAAGACGAAAGGTGCCGCCATCATTCGCCATGAACGAAGTCCGGGCCGGCTTTCACCGGCAGCTGCGCCTCACCATCGGGAGCTAGGCGACTGACAAGGGATTAACTTGTCAATGCCTACGGATTGTAGACTAGGATTTAGTTGGAAGTAGAGGACAAGTAGATCTCGAGGGTTTCAGCCGGAAAAGTATTCGACTACTAGAAAACTAGGGTTGTGTTGACAATGAATCGATCCTCTCTTCGTCCCTCGACTCCCCCTTATATAGGAGGTGGAACCGAGGGTTTCGTGACACACAAGTTACAGAGTTCGGGAGACAATTAGAGTCCGTCCCGTAGTAGTTACAAGTCAAGATTCCTAATATAATTCTATCTTTCCAAACTCTCTCCTAACCGGGCTTCCGAACTTCATAATCTTCGGGTCATGGGCCTTTAATAAAACCCCGGGTACTTTCTTTGGCATGCCCATTGGGGATGCCTATGTCAGCGACGGATCGCAAGATCTGCCACGGCTAGCCACACAACTAGCCGATCTTGTCCGGCGAGAGAGAAGACCACCACCGCGGTGCCACGGTCAGCGGCACCTGACGCCCGCCACCTGCCACCAGGTCGGCGCCGTCACCACCATCGCTATCCAGGGCCGCCGCCCTTGGTACCGTGGTCCCAGATCTTGAGGAGGAGCAAGACGAAGATCCACCCCCATCCCCACCCGCCCGGCCATGCCAAGGCGAGGGAGGAGGAGAGGACAGGTGGAGTCCTTATTTTTCAATGCAAGTTCAAGTCTGTTCTATATCAATATGGCTTCTAACCTGTACCCATCACACACAGTGTTGCAAACATATTTGACAGTTGATTGCGTGAAATAGATCACAAGTACATTTTATTTTTATTAGTATGGAAGCGATTGCCGCACTACAGGAATGGCGCGCTACGCTGACGGTTCCGGCCGTCGGCGAAGCGCGCTATTCATGTACTGATGTAATATGGTTGCTCTGGCTATGGAGAAATAATTTGATTTTTAATGATAAAAAAATATTTTCTTTTGTTGGTCAGTAACCGGTGTACCTATTTTCTTAATTTGTGGTCTTCTCTATAACTACTGAGAATGGAGACGTGTTTACCGTGGTGGTTGAAAAAGGAGGTGAGAAATATGTTCATTCTACACGGATGGCAATGTAGTATGGAATCGCCCCCATCGTCTTAGCCATTTTACAAGTTTTCCAAATATATGTACTGTTCCAACTTTCATTTATTATTATTATGTGGCTCTGTGCATCTTAACTATGCATGAGCCTGGTGTGAGTTCAATAAAGTGTCCCTTATCGGGGGAAAATCAGTGTAACAGAAAATACAATTTCTTTTGTCGAATCTACATTTCAGATCAATTATACATTTCCATCATGTATTTCAAAGTAAAGAGTTCCCCTACAGCTGACAAACTTGCCGCCCTGTTGCTATTTGGATGGCCCAACAATTCACCATGTTGCGTTGGAGGTTCACTTGTAGTTGGACCAGTACTCGGCGACGAGCTTACAGAAGGCGGAGTCCTCATTTTCCATCAGCCTTGATGGCCTGTCGTACTCTACAAGTTTGCCTGCAATAAACAAGTGTCATATATAGTTCAATCAAGCAGGGTTCATTTCTGCGTGGTATCTTTTTTTCCGATAGATGATGTAACTATTATATGACTCGCGGCAGCAGGTTTCAACGCACTCTTTTCCTTCCAGAGTAACTAAGGGGACCGAAAGGTTTTTAATGAGGTGGCCTGCTGTTTGCTTAATAGATTGGTTAAAGTTTCAAAAAAAAGCAGGGTTTATTTCTGCGTGTTATCTTTTTTTCCGATAAATTATCGGTGATTATCTAAAAGAATCTATGTACTTTACACCTATTCAATCTTAGACATTTGTTAGAAGATATAGTCCATTGAGGTGCTTACCGTAGGAAAGAACCATGACCATGTCACTGTCTGTGACAGTAGGAACCCTGTGCGCTATGGTGATCACCGTGCACCCTGAAAACTCATGTTTGATGACCCTCTGCAGGATGGCGTCGGTGGCTGAGTCAATGGACGCCGTCGCCTCATCGAGGACCAGGATCCTGTTTCTGCGGAGGAGAACGCGTGCGAGGCAGAAGAGCTGCCGTTGGCCAGCGCTCCAGTTCTCGCCATCATCGCTGACTGAAGATGCATAGATGGAATCAGATGGGAGTTCATGAAAGACTTAGCTAAATATTCAGAATTCTGGATCATGGTCTAACCTGGTGATTCAAGTAGCCCAGGAAGGACACTGATTGTCTTTTTCAACTGGCACTTATCCAATGCCTGCAACATGCTAAGATCAGGATTAACAAATGTGTGCCAGAAAGTACAATGCTAATATAGTGAAGTACAATGCTAATATAGTTGAAAGTACTGACCTCCCAGATATCCTGGTCTGTGTACAGACCCAGAGGATCAACGTTGCTCCTAACACTGCCTCTGAAAAGGGTTGGCTCCTGAGGAATGATGCTGAGTTTCATCCTAAGATCCTTCAGTCCTATTGTGCAGATGTCAACATCGTCGATAAGAATTCGCCCACTGGATGGGTCGATGAGGCGGAACAATGCGCTAAGAAGAGTGGTCTTCCCACTCCCGGTTCTTCCAACAACTCCAACCTTGTGCCCAGCTGCAAATGTGCACGTGATCCCACGCAAAACCATAGGTGCGTTTTGGCGGTACTTGACCTGAAGAAACATGGAGGATATATATATATATGAAATGTCAGAATATCAGATGAGTCGCCGTATCTTGCTTGATTTTCACTTTCTTACTCTCAAATTTTCCAACTCTATCTTTCCTTCAGATGGCCACGAAGGGTGAGGCCTTTTGTCACTGATAACTGCGGGAGGCTCAGATGGTAGATTCATGTACTGTTTGATTCTCTCCACTGATATGATAGAATTTTCCAGATTTGAGTAGAATCGTGTCAAGAACACTTGCGCGGAAGAAAGCGTCAATGCGTATGAGAGGCATAGCCCAAGAAAACCTGCATAAATATGAAAAGAGAAGAATTCAGTGACAAGAACATAATCTCACATTACCAATATTTCTAAATTATTATTTTTGAGCATTAATATTTCTGAAAGTTGTACAAATGATGTTCTCAATCATGAATAATTGATGTCTACCTGGAGCAACTGCTCCCTCCGGTAGAATGACGAGAAGAATGGACGACGTAACAATGACCAAGATCTGCAGAGCCTCGACACGCAGAAGTACCCACTCTAGTGCTGCATTTGTGTAGAAGAAGAGTGTTGCATCCGTGTCGATGAGTTGAAGATTTGTCTTAATGAACCTATTTGTAGCGGCAAAGGCCCTTATGGTGATCACTCCAAGCATCGACTCAGCTGCATAGTTCATGACAGGAGCCTTTGTGGTGCCGTTGATCCTCACCAACTCCCTAGCCGAGGCAATGTAGTATCTCTGGAACGATATAACAATTGTTCACATTGGCTGTGCACAAGAGCATGAATCGAGAGTTGCGACATGATGCGTGCTCACCTGAATGCACAGCACCCCAATCAAAGCAGGAATAGCAACCATCACAACTTGCCATGTAACCATGATCATTATGACTAAGGTTCCTGCTACTTCAATCGTGCCAGAGATCACAAAGCTCATCGTAAACGGGATGTCGAAATCTAAGATGCAAAAGTCTGACGAAGCCTGCATAATTCACGATGCACAAAATCAGACCTCAAAAAAAGTCAGCCTAAAAATCTGCAGTAACATCAGCATAAATAAGTATGAATAAAAAAACTGAAACCTGTTGAAAATGCATACCCTGGTCATGATCCTTCCTGTTGGGGTAGAATCGAAGAACAGCATGGGGGCCTTAAACACCGAATCCATGAAACCGGAAAAGAACTCCCTTGACGCCTTTAGGCCGAAGTGGGCAGCAAGAAGACTCCTCACATAAGCAAAGATGCAGCTGACGGTTGCCATCACCGCATAGACTCCTACGACGATCGCGACGCTGAACCGATGATTCTGAACTGTCAATGCGAGCCAGTAAGTTGCAAGGCATTGGAGGACGACGAACACGCACTGTGCAAGGATTAACAGGACGAGGAGGAACCGGGCTTTGGACACCGACACGTAGTCCTTGTACGGTTTCAGTCCAGCTTCTCCCAGCTCCCTCTTCTCCTCTTCAGTCAGCTGAACCGACGGCAGGTTACCGGTGGAGATTTCCGCCTCGCTGGCCTGCTGAATCATTGGTAGTTTGTACTGAATCATGCCTGATTCTTTCACTGCATCGCCTTGATCCTGGGAGTCCAGTGTTGTCTTTGAGTCCTTGTGAGCATTGACAAGTTGTTCGAAGGCGGTGCCCGACTGCAGAAGCTCCTCATAATTTCCCTCCTGAGTTATCTCCCCACTTTCCATAACCTAAGGAGAACAATGTGCTGTTATATAATCTTTCGCAAAAAAATGTGCTGTTATATAAGGGTGTGCCTATTTCGAACGAACTTCGTTCCCAGTTAGATGATGTCATCAATTGCAACTCATGACTAGAACCAATCATGATGCAAATCAAATGATGTAAAACTTAACGAGCACGAAGTTAGTTAATCTCGTTATATAATGCCATGGAACATCTTGATAGATTAAGTTTTTAAAGCATTTTGCAGACAGCAAACCTACCAAAATCCTGTCAACCTTGGAGAGGAACTCAACTTGGTGTGTCACAAGTATGACCGTCTTATCTTCAAGGGCTTCCATGACACAATCCTACAAATACAAAGGTAAAGTCGCATACATGAAACGACCATTCATAATTAAGCTGCAAGAATGGAATTGAGAATGAGAAGGATCCTGACATTGAAAAGGGTTGCAGCGGTATGCGCGTCGACGGCGCTGAAAGGATCGTCGAGGAGGTAGACATCTGCGTCGTTGTAGACAGCCCTTGCGAGCTGAATCCTCTGCTTCTGCCCCCCGCTCATGTTGAGGCCTCTCTGCCCGATCTCCGTCAGGTCGCCGTGCGGGAAGCTGTCCATGTCCTTGTCCAACGCGCAGCACTTGACGGCCCTCTCGTAGTCCTGACCGTTCATCGGCTTCCCGAAGAGGATGTTGTCGCGCACCGTGCCGCTCTGGATCCACGACGTCTGCGAAACGTAGGCGACTGAGCCAGACACGGCCACCTGAAGAAGATAAATGGTAAAGAAGATCAGTTTCATGGTGACCGTGATCACTTCCTCATTTGATAACATGTTTTGATGCAAACGTACTGATCCAGACATTCTTGGTATCTCGCCAAGCGTTGCACACAGCAACGATGATTTGCCGGCGCCGACTGGGCCGCAGACTGCGATCTTCTGACCGCGCATTGCGGTGATGTTGATGTCTCTCAGAGTTGCACTGCCCTTGCTAGGCTCCCAGCTGAAGATACCCTTGTGCACGGCTAGGCTCGTATCGGAGGCCGGCATGCCAGTCCTGTCGACGGCGTCCTCCCGGAACTCGTCCTCGGCTAGGAACTTCCCGATGCGGTCCAGCGACACCTTGACCTGGATCATGACGGAAAGCACCTCCGGCAGCATCCTCATCGGCTCCGAGACGACGCGCATGGTGGCGAGTATGGTGAACACAACACCAGCGTCCAAGGGCGCGCTCTGGAACGCGGCCGTGCCCGCCAAGATCACGGCGGAGATGACGGTCGGCGACACCCAGTACAGGGCGCTGCCGTAGGCCTTCTTGGTCTGCGTCTCGGCGAGCCAACGCACCTCGACGTCGCGCAGCCGCTGCACCGTCGCCCTGAACTGTTCCTCCCATGACTGCAGCTTCACGACCTTCATGCTGTTGAGCACCTCCGCCGTGGCGCGCTGCCGCTCGTCCTGCGCCTGCATGAATTTCGACTGGTACCGCTGCAGCACCTTGGCGAAGGGGACGTTGAGCACGCCGCAAACGGCGACGGGCGCCAGCCCCGGGAGCGCGCCGGCGCCGACGGTCCAGAAGAGGATCGCGATAGCGAGGGCGAGCTGCACCGGCATGCTCCACCCTAGGTGCAGCCAGAACGGGAACTCGCCTAGCCGATACGCGTCAACGGCGATGTAGTTGGTGATCTCGCCGGCGGAGTGGCGGCCCCGCCCCTCGTTGGACAGTCGCAGCTGCTTCTCGAAGACGGCGGCCATGAGCGCCGAGCGCATGCGCATGCCAAGCCGCCTCGACCCGAAGAACCAGTGCCTCTGCGACAGCGACTCCACGAGCTTCATGACCACTAGGCCGGCGATGAGCGCGAGCCCGGTGCCGAGATCCCGCACAGGCCTGTCGGAGTAGGACACGAAGCAGTACAGCATCACCGGAGACGCGGCGAATGACAGAGTGCGGAGAAGTGTGTACAGCGCCGTCAAGAAGAGCTCCTTCTTGTGGCACTCCGCGAGCACCAGAAGCACGAGGTTGCTTGTGCTCTTCAACGGCTCCCTCCGCCGGTGCCATTCGACGAGGAACGTCCGGCACGCCTCCGCCGCCTCGTCATCGGCGTCCAGCGGCGGGATGTCGCCAAGGTCGAGCGGTTTGGAGTAGCCCAGGCGAAGCAGAGAGTCCATCCACGTGAACGTGAGGCGGCTGAAGAATCCGGCATCGCCGAAAGTTCGCCTCTCCCTGCCTCCCGGTGCAAGGAGAGGCTCGGACTCTTCGCCACCTCTGGCGCTGGCGGCGGCACCATGGCGGGCTCTGCAAACTCTGATCGCGCACACGAGAAGCAGCAAGCTGAGAGCCCATGACAACACGTCAAGGACTCGCAGATTTCGCCCCGTCACGATTTTCTCCAAGCTGTAAGCCGTGATCAGGATCGCGTCCAGCGCCCACCACGCCATCGCCAGAGCCCCGGAGAGTCTCGTCGGACGGAAGACCAAGGAAACCGACAAGAGCACCCAGACCAAGCCTCTGACGAAGAGCTCTGTTCTGTGGGGCGAGGGGATCGACGTCCATGCTCCCAGGAAGAAGCACGCAATGCCAAGGAGCGCGCAGCAGGGAGAAGCTAGGGCGCACGGCAAGGGAAGGTCGCTTGCCCTGAACCTGAACTGCCTGGTGCAAGCGGCGATCAGCAAGCTCAGGATGTAAATGGCGAGGAGAAGAAGGTTCACGAGGTCGATCAGCGCCATCTGCTTGAGACACAAAGAACCCAGCTTCAGGGTGAGATCTCCTTGGCAGGCTGATGCCAGCAAAAATGGTGTACCTGCAATTGTAAATTTGGGGTTGGCAAATCTTGTTCAGGAACACGACAAGCATGATTTTGATGCAGAGGGATGAGGAGGCGGAGTTGGTAACCTCGCATGCTTCTTCTGCTCAGTTACAGAAAGACTGAATAAAACGAGAAGAGATTGTTTGTCCTGTAGGAGGATGCATATGCAGAGGGGACGTGGATTCGATAGCTGACACTCCACTGAAAGGTTTGCGGCTGTGGCCATTTTGTAGACGACAGGTTGGCTTGGCGCGATCGACACCATATGGATCTGATTCGCACGAGACCAAGGAAAAACACAGTAGTAAAGCGACAAAGAGGAAAAGAAAACAAAGCGGCAAAACAAAACAAGACGTAAATTAACTTCAACTCTCTCATATACCATCGGTAAACTCATTTAGGCATGTGGCTCTAGTCCCTCC
>NC_061511.1:83052631-83067682 GCF_022539505.1 Lolium rigidum
TAGCCATGGAGATAGGCCGCGATCCGGTGGCGGTGGCGGCAGTAGCTAGCAGACCACTTCTATCCGTGATGTTTCTCCTCGAACTTGTGGGTGTCCGTTTAGCGAAATAAGTCTGATGGGCCTGGCGCCGCCGTGAGCTTCCCATGTCAACTTACAGGTTTACCTATTTGTAATTCTTATGTGCATGAATCACGAAACAAATCTAACGGTTATATGATCAATGTAGAATTAACATTTTTAAGTAAAATATAATATATTAGGTCAGCAAACAGTCTCATTAAAAACCTTCCAGTCCCCTTAGATAATCTGGAAGAAAAAGAGTGCGTCTGAAACTTGCCGCCTCACATCAGAGTATTGTTACATCATCCATTAGAGTATTGTTACATCATCTAGCAGTGTTTGGCGTAGAGAACTAGAGGATTCATCGACCCAATTACAGTTAATATAGGATATAAAGCACAGCCTAGCTATAGAATGAGCTGCATTATTCATCTCTCTTGGCAAAACTTGAACTCAAAATGTAGAACTAACTTAATTCTCAGTTCACCTAAAACTAGCAGAAGTAATTTTGGATTACATGCTAATCGGGTCATTGCCGAGGAGCCGGAAGTACAATGGTACATACTCATGTCCCTCTACCGTCTTGCTAAAATTACCAACAGGGTAGAGATTCTTGTCATGGTCTCTCTACGGAGAAGTTAATTGAAGTTAGTTTGATTATAATTGATTGTGTACCTTGTACCTGTGAATAATTTTAGGAGAGCATGTTAGCTATAGTATCAGCTAGGCTGTTATAACCGTGTCTTCACATAACTTTTTCTACTGAAATCAGAAATAAAATGCAAGGATGTTGAGTTTGTATAGCATTTCCATGGGAAATCAGTGTACTTGCAATAATGTGGACTGAAATTTGGATTAGTTGAAATTCAGGTTCGATTTTTTTTTTTGAGAATCAATATATTAAAGCTAGCAAGCCGCCTCATTAAAAATCTTCCAGTCCCCTTAGGACCCTGGTAAGAAAAAGAGTGCATCAAAAACTTGCAGCCGCCAATCACACACCATTACAATCAGCCTGTAGGCTGTGAACTAAGAAAGCAGGTGGCTCAGCATCTCAGGAAAACAACCCATATTGAATACTTGTAAATTTTGCACAAGAATGAGCTGCCTGGTTAGCCTCGCGACGAGCATGACATAAGCTAAAAACTGTGAAAAACACACTCAGCTCACTAATATCATCTAAACCATTCTTGACCATAGAACGATCAGTCGCTCTATTGTGCCAAAGATGAACCAGATTTTCAGAGTCCACTTCAAAGAGAACTCTACTAAACCCTCTGTCCCTTGCATAAGTAACAACATCTCGTAGTGCAAGAGTCTCAATGATCAGAGGATCAGAAATACCACGGTACGTTTTACCCATGGCACCCCTATATAACAAACCCTCACGAGCAACTACACCAGTTGTAGCCAAGTTATCGTTGACATTGAACGCCTCTTCTGAATTTATTTTCACAAAACCATCTGGAGGTCTCTGCCACTTAGCAACCAGCCTAATAGGCTTAGGATTCTCCCTTGGAAGCTCTAAAGTCTGCAAGGTCTCCTTCACCAACTCAATCGACTTGGCTGGATTAAAGCCAGCTTCACCGTGAGTAAGATTATTCCTTGATGACCAAATTGAGTACATTACTGAAATTATAATGGCTCTCTCCTTTTGGCTGAAAGCTTTCTCACAAATTATATCCTTCGCCCAAGTTAACGGGTGTAGCCTTGGAAGCTTAACCAAAAGAAGTCCCTTAGCCGCCTCCCAGAATAACTTTGCATGACTGCACTCGATCAGTGCGTGCATCACATCTTCAGATTCAGCCTTACACAGAGCACAGGTGCTATTCTCCATTATATGTCGCCGTGACAAAGTCCTATAATCAGGTAAAATACCTTGAAGAACTCGCCACCAAAAGACACGCACCTTTGGTACTACTGGAAGTTTCCACAGCCTTTTCCACACATCAACATCATTATCAGATGAAGACGACACATAAGCGTCATTTCTGGCCTCCTCCAACTGGCGTGCCTCCATCAAGGCTCTATACGCCGATCACACAGTATATATCCCAGATTTCTCCTTCGACCACGCTAACCAATCATCACCCACTGAACTTCTTAGAGGAATACTCATTATCGAATCAGCATCAGGAGCAAAGAATAGCTCACGAATTAGTGGCTCATTCCACTCATAGTTCCATGTCATCAACTCATTAACCATGACAAGATCAGTATCTTCCAACCGGCCCATCGGCCTCATTGTAGCAAAGTTCGGTAGCCAGTTATCCTCCCAAATTGAGATTGATTGGCCCGAGCCTACTCGCTTTATAAGCCCCAGTTTCAAAGCCTCTCTTCCCGCCAAAATCGCCTTCCATGTCCTAGATGCTGCCCTTGGAGCAGAAGCATCCATTAATTCCTAGTTATGAAGATATCTTGTCCGTAGGACTTGAGAGCACAGAGAATCCGGTTTCATAATAATTCTCCAAGCCTGTTTACCTAGCAGCGCTACATTAAAAGCTTGCATATCACGGAATCCCATTCCTCCTTCGAATTTTGGAACAGTCAATTTATCCCAGGCTAACCAATGCATAGATCTTTTTTGTAAATTTCCGCTCCACCAAAATTTTCCCATGACAGAAGTGAACTTCTTACACGAGCCTTTGGAAAGTAGGAAACAACTCATACCATGGATCGGCTTAGCTTGAATCATAGATTTCAATAACGCTTCTTTACCTGAATAAGAAAGATCCATCCATTCACACTACTTAAAGGCCTCACTTGTTAGCTTCCCAACAACAATAGGCAGCCCCAAATATTTCTCACTGAATGCTTCAGTCTGAATGTTCAGATGTTGCTTCACTGCCACTCTATTAGTCTCTGATGTACAAGGACTGAAGAAAATAGCACTTTTCTCCTTGTTAACTTTCTGCCCAGATGCCAAATGATATATATATCCAGGATTTCATTTAGTCTAGCAGCACTAGCTCCATTCGCATTAATGAATATCAAACTATCATCAGCGAATAAAAGATGAGATATCCATGGTGATCTATGGCACATACGGACACCCCTATCAATAAAACCAGAATTGTAATGATGTATCAGAGCCGTCAAACCTTCTGCACAAGCCAAGAACAAATAAGGGGACATTGGGTTTCCCTGCTAGATTCCACGTGAGGGGATAAAAGTCTCAAGAAGACCACCATCCACTTTAACTGAAAACTTGACTGATGATACACACTTCATAATCAACTGCACTAAACGAGGAGGGAAACCAAGTTTAGACAATATTGCTTCAACAAAGGGCCACTCCACACGATCATATGATTTCATCATATCTAACTTTACTGCACAATGACCCTTTTTGCCCTTCTTTTTTCTCTTCATTGCATGCACACACTCAAAAGCAACCAGAGCATTATCACTAATCAATCTTCATGGCACAAAGGCACTCTGCTCTTGGCTAATAGTGTATTCGAGAACTGGCCTCATTCGGTTAGCCACACATTTAGTAGCTATCTTGAAAAGAACAGTGCATAACGAAATAGGCCTATATTGTTTGATGGACTGGGGATTTCTAACCTTCGGAATAAGAGTTATCGCCGTATCATTAATCTCCTCCGGCATATCACCTCCATTAAGAAAACCAATCACTGCAACACATAACTCTGAACCAACTACATACGTACGCGAACCGTTTCGCCTCTCTCCTCTCCCAGGCGACAAGGCAGGCGACCTAGATCCCATCTACACCAACGCCGGCGCTGGCCCCCTCCCCCTCTGCTTTCCGCTTCGGCGGCAGGAGGGGGAGGGGAGCTCGTTCCTCCGTTCTGTAGTTAGGGCTTGTCTGCTATGGTGCATCGTTGGGGTGGTGGGAGCGGCGCCCGGGCAAATAAATCTACCGCAACTCTACTCCCACACCGGCGGCCATATTTACGGTGGCGTCTCAGAGTTGTTGGCAACGTGTGCTTGTCGATCCTTCAGATAGGCGGCTTGGTCTTTGATGGCGTGTAACTCACACGTTCGTTGGGAACCCCAAGAGGAAGGTATGATGCGCACAGCAGCAAGTTTTCCCTCAGAAAGAAACCAAGGTTTATCGAACCAGGAGGAGCCAAGAAGCACGTTGAAGGTTGATGGCGGCGGGATGTAGTGCGGCGCAACACCAGAGATTCCGAACGTGAAACCTGCACAACACAACCAAAGTACTTTGCCCCAACGAAACAGTGAGGTTGTCAATCTCACCGGCTTGCTGTAACAAAGGATTAACCGTATTGTGTGGAAGATGATTATTTGCAGAGAAAACAAGAGAAACAAGTATTGCAGCAGATTTGTATTTCAAGTATAAAAGAATGGACCGGGGTCCACAGTTCACTAGAGGTGTCTCTCCCATAAGATAAAAGCATGTTGGGTGAACAAATTACAGTCGGCAATTGACAAATAGAGAGAGCATAACAATGCACATACATGTCATGATAAGTATAGTGAGATTTAATTGGGCATTACGACAAAGTACATAGACCGCCATCCAACTCGCATCTATGCCTAAAAAGTCCACCTTCAGAGTTATCATCCGAACCCCTTCCAGTATTAAGTTGCAAAGCAACGGACAATTGCATTAAGTATGGTGCGTAATGTAATCAACAACTACATCCTCGGACATAGCATCAATGTTTTATCCCTAGTGGCAACAAGCACAACACAACCTTAGAACTTTACGTCACCGTCCCAGGTGTCAATGCGTGCATGAACCCACTATCGAGCATAAATACTCCCTCTTGGAGTTAAGAGAAAAAACTTGGCCAGAGCATCTACTAATAACAGAGAGCATGCAAGATCATAAACAACACATATGTAATAACTTGATAATTAACATAACATGGTATTCTCTATCCATCGGATCCCGACAAACACAACATAGAGTATTACAGATAGATGATCTTGATCATGTTAGGCAGCTCACAAGATCCAACAATGAAGCACAATGAGGAGAAGACAACCATCTAGCTACTGCTATGGACCCATAGTCCAGGGGTGAACTACTCACTCATCACTCCGGAGGCGACCATGGCGGTGTAGAGTCCTCCGGGAGATGAATCCCCTCTCCGGCAGGGTGCCGGAGGAGATCTCCGGAATCCCCCGAGATGGGATTGGCGGCGGCGGCGTCTCGCAAGGTTTTCCGTATCGTGGTTTTTCGCATCGGGGGTTTCGCGACGGAGGCTTTAAGTAGGCGGAAGGGCAGAGTCGGAGGGCCGACGAGGGGCCCACACCATAGGGCGGCGCGGGCCCCCTCTCGGCCGCGCGGCCCTATGGTGGCGGCGCCTCGTCGCCCCACTTCGTATCCCTTTCGGTCTTCCGGAAGGTTCGTGGCAATATAGGACCCCGGGTCTTGATTTCGTCCAATTCCGAGAATATTTCGTTACTAGGATTTCTGAAACCAAAAACAGCAGAAAACAAGCAATCGGCTCTTCGGCATCTTGTTAATAGGTTAGTTCCAGAAAATGCACGAATATGACATAAAGTGTGCATAAAACATGTAAGTATCATCAATAATATGGCATGGAACATAAGAAATTATCGATACGTCGGAGGCGTATCAGTCTTCTTGTCGATCTTCAGATCTGGCGAGATTAGTTTCTCGGCGTGTCGTTTTCTACGGCGGCGCCAGGGGCCGGGGGGAGATCGATGCTCTGGAGCGAGGATGTTGGCCCGGGGGAAAATCAGCATCCATATTAGCCTTGTCTTCTTGCAGCACCTTCTCATTTACTAAATCAAGAAGCCCCTGCATTTCAGAAGCTCCCCCTGAGGTATACAGGTTCTTATAGAACCCCTGAACCTCCTCTTTGATCTCCTCAGCATCATCATACCAAGATCCATCCTCACACTGGAGGGTAGAGATTGAATTTATTCTTTTACGCTGAGAAGCAAACGCATGAAAATAAGCAGTATTGCGATCACCTGACTTAAGCCAGTTGACATGAGATCTTTGCTTAATCCAAATTTCTTCTTGAATAAGAACCTCATTGATGCTCTCTATAATTCGTTTCTCTTCCAAAGATGGACCACGACCCACAGAAATCCTCCGTACCCGGTCTAGCTCCCTTCTCAAGTTACTCAGTTTCTTTTTGAAATCTCCAAAAGTTGTTGTACCCCAGGACGACAGACCACTCTGCAAACTTGCAAGTGTTTATGAAAACCCCTTCAGTCCGACCCCTCTCTCAGCTTTCTGCCAAAGATCCACTACCACTTTATCATAATCACCATGGGTTTGCCAGACATTTTCATATTTAAAGGCTTTCCTTCCCAAGGGATGGTGATTGTGCTTCCTTAACTCAGTATGGATCATACAATGATCAGACTGAACTACACTAATATGCTTAACTTTTACTACCTGGAACATATTCAGAAGAGCCGCATTGCCAAATGCCCGATCAATTCTTGCCTTGACATTAGAACTCCCCTCCTGTCTATTATCCCACGTATAAGGCAGGCCCGAAAAACCAAGATCTTGTAGACCACAATCCTCGGTTACTTCTCTGAACGCCCTCATCTGTCATTCTTCCCTGTCATGCTCACTGAAATGCTCAGAGCTATACAGTGTTTCATTAAAATCATCACTGCACAGCCATAGAAGATCTTGGAGTTGGTGTAACCTCCTCATCAAAGTCCACGAAAGGTGTCTGTTCTCCCTGCGAGATTCTCCATAAAAACCTGTGAAACACCATGGGGGAACCGAGTGATACGTCTCCGACGTATCGATAATTTCTTATGTTCCATGCCACATTATTGATGTTATCTACATGTTATATGCACACTTTATGTCATATTCGTGCATTTTCTGGAACTAACCTATTAACAAGATGCCGAAGTGCCGGTTCTCGTTTTCTGCTGTTTTTGGTTTCGAAATCCTAGTAACGAAATATTCTCGGAATCGGACGAAATCAACGCCCGGGTTCCTATTTTACCCGAAGCATCCGGAACACACGAGAACCGCGAGAGAAGGGGGCAGGGCCACCACACCACACCCCGGCGCGGCCAAGGGGGCGCGCCCCCTAGGGTGTGGGCCCCCGGAAGCCCTCCTGCGCCGCCTCTCCGCCTATATAAAGCCCCCGACCTAAAAACCTCGGGGCGTTCGACGAAAACCACGTAAACCTTCCGCGAGCCGCCGCCATCGCGAAGCCAAGATCCGGGGGACAGGAGTCTCCGTTCCGGCACCCTGCCGGAGCGGGGAAGTGCCCCCGGAAGGCTTCTCCATCGACACCGCTGCCATCTCCACCGCCATCTTCATCACCGCTGCTGCTCCCATGAGGAGGGAGTAGTTCTCCATCGAGGCTCGGGGCTGTACCGGTAGCTATGTGGTTCATCTCTCTCCTATGTGCTTCAATACAATAATCTCATGAGCTGCCTTACATGATTGAGATTCATATGATGATGCTTGTAATCTAGATGTCATTATGCTAGTCAAGTGAGTTTTACTTATGTGATCTCCGGAGACTCCTTGTCCCACGTGTGTAAAGGTGACAGTGTGTGCACCGTGTGGGTCTCTTAGGCCATATTTCACAGAATACTTATTCACTGTTGAATGGCATAGTGAGGTGCTTATTTATATCTCTTTATGATTGCAATGTGTTTGTATCACATTTTATCTATGTGCTACTCTAGTGATGTGTTATTAAAGTAGTTTTATTCCTCCTGCACGTGTGCAAAGGTGACAGTGTGTGCACCGTGTTAGTACTTGGTTTATGCTATGATCATGATCTCTTGTAGATTGCGAAGTTAACTATTGCTATGATAATATTGATGTGATCTATTCCTCCTACATATGCATGAAGGTGACAAGTGTGCATGCTATGCTAGTACTTGGTTTAGTCTTTTGATCTATCTTACACTAAAGGTTACTAAAATATGAGCATTATTGTGGAGCTTGTTAACTCCGGCATTGAGGGTTCGTGTAATCCTACGCAATGTGTTCATCATCCAACAAGAGTGTAGAGTATGCATTTATCTCGTTCTGTTATGTGATCAATGTTGAGAGTGTCCACTAGTGAAAGTCTAATCCCTAGGCCTTGTTCCTAAATATCGCTATCGCTGCTTGTTTACTCGTTTTACTCGTGTTACTTCGCTGCGTTACTACCGCTGCGTTACTACCGCTTGTTTATCGTCCCGGGCAAAGCACTCGTTCGGTGCCGTTGCTACTACTTATTCATACCACCCGTATTTCACTATCTCTTCGCCGAACTAGTGCACCTATTAGGTGTGTTGGGGACACAAGAGACTTCTTGCTTTGTGGTTGCGGGGTTGCATGAGAGGGATATCTTTGACCTCTTCCTCCCCGAGTTCGATAAACCTT
This sequence comes from Lolium rigidum, assembly GCF_022539505.1. Lineage (NCBI taxonomy): Eukaryota > Viridiplantae > Streptophyta > Magnoliopsida > Poales > Poaceae > Lolium > Lolium rigidum. Next base: position 83,061,021 of record NC_061511.1, read on the forward strand.
GGGTATCCACTTAATGGAAACTTGCCGCTGTTCTACAAACCTCTCGCTCTTGGAGGCCCAACACTCGTCTACAAGAATAGAAGCTCCCGTAGACATCAAGCACTTTTCCGGCGCCGTTGCCGGGGAGGGAAGGTAAACGGCACTCACACATTGGCAAGCCCGGCAACTAAGCACTTTTCCTCCCTCGTCAACTACGCGCCAAGCACTTTTCCGGCGCCGTTGCCGGGGAGGAAAGGTAAAAGGCTCTCATACTACGGTCCTGAGTAAAGTATTTTTCCGGCGCCGTCGTGTGTGTGCTCGAAGCTATTTCCTTTAGATCCTCGCAATTGCATCTTGTTGTTTCTTGTTTACACTAGTTTGGCATAATGTACAAGAGTGAGCTTCTTATTCTATTTCCTGATTTAAAACATGGATTGTTTGATGCGAAAATTAAAAAACCTATGAAATCTTATTTGCATGCTCGGTAGTAATATTAGTATGAACGCTTTGAACACCATTGTTGATAATGATATAGAAAGTTCTAAGCTTGGGGAAGCTGGTTTTCATGATATTTTTAGTCCCCCAAGCATTGAGGAGAAAATTTTCTTTGATGATACTTTGCCTCCAATTTCTATGATGATAATGATAGTGGTCTTTTTGTGCCACCTACTATGGAGAGTAAATTTTGTTGTGATTATACTATGCCTCCTACACTTGATGAGAATAATAATGATAGCTACTTTGTTGAATTTGCTCCCACTACAACTAATAAAATTGATTATGCTTATGTGGAGAGTAATAATTTTATGCATGAGACTCATGATAAGAATGCTTTATGTGATAGTTATATTGTTGAGTTTGCTCATGTTGCTACTGAAAGTTATTATGAGAGAGGAAAATATGGTTGTAGAAATTTTCATGTTACTAAAATGCCTCTCTATGTGCTGAAATTTTTGAAGCTACACTTGTTTTATCTTCCTATGCTTGTTACTTTGCTCTTCATGAACTTGTTTATTTACAAGATTCCTATGCATAGGAAGCATGTTAGACTTAAATGTGTTTTGAATTTGCCTCTTGATGCTCTCTTTTGCTTCAAATACTATTTCTTGCGAGTGCATCATTAAAACTCGTTGAGCCCATCTTAATGGCTAAAAAGAAAGAACTTCTTGGGAGATAACCCATGTGTTATTTTGCTACAGTACTTTGTTTTATATTTGTGTCTTGGAAGTTGTTTACTACTGTAGCAACCTCTCCTTATCCTAGTTTTGTGTTTTGTTGTGCCAAGTAAAGTCTTTGATAGTAAAGTAAGTACTAGATTTGGATTACTGCGCAGAAACAGATTTCTTTGCTGTCACGAATCTGGGTCTAATTCTCTGTAGGTAACTCAGAAAATTATGCCAATTTACGTGAGTGATCCTCAGATATGTACGCAACTTTCATTCAATTTGAGCATTTTCATTTGAGCAAGTCTGGTGGCCTAATAAAATCCATCTTTACGGACTGTTCTGTTTTGACAGATTCTGCCTTTTATTTCGCATTGCCTCTTTTGCTATGTTGGATGAATTTCTTTGATCCATTAATGGCCAGTAGCTTTATGCAATGTCCAGAAGTGTTAAGAATGATTGTGTCACCTCTGAACATGTTAATTTTTATTGTCCACTAACCCTCTAATGAGTTGTTTCGAGTTTGGTGTGGAGGAAGTTTTCAAGGGTCAAGAGAGGAGGATGATATACTACGATCAAGAAGAGTGAAAAGTCTAAGCTTGGGGATGCCCCGGTGGTTCATCCCTGCATATATCAAGAAGACTCAAGCGTCTAAGCTTGGGGATTCCCAAGGCATCCCCTTCTTCATCGATAAATTATCGGGTTCCTTCTCTTGAAACTATATTTTTATTCGGTCACATCTTATGTGCTTTACTTGGAGCGTCCGTGTGCTTTTGTTTTTGTTTTTGTTTGAATAAATTGGATTACATCATGCTTGTGTGGGAGAGAGACACTCTCCGCTGGTTCATATGAACACATGTGTTCTTAGCTCATAATATTCATGGCGAAGTTTCCTCTTCGTTAAATTGTTATATGGTTGGAACTGGAAAATGATACATGTAGTAATTGCTATAATGTCTTGGGTAATGTGATACTTGGCAATTGTTGTGCTCATGTTTAAGCTCTTGCATCATATACTTTGCACCTATTAGTGAAGAATACATAGAGCATGCTAAAATTTGGTTTGCATAATTGGTCTCTCTAAAGTCTAGATAATTTCTAGTATTGAGTTTTGAACAACAAGGAAGACGGTGTAGAGTCTTATAATGTTTTCAATATGTCTTTTATGTGAGTTTTGCTGCACCGGTTCATCCTTGTGTTTGTTTCAAATAAGCCTTGCTAGCCTAAACCTTGTATCGAGAGGGAATACTTCTCATGCATCCAAAATACTTGAGCCAACCACTATGCCATTTGTGTCCACCATATCTACCTATACTACATGGTATTTTCCCGCCATTCCAAAGTAAATTGCTTGAGTGCTACCTTTAAAATTCCATCATTCACCTTTGCAATATATAGCTCATGGGACAAATAGCTTAAAAACTATTGTGGTATTGAATATGTACTTATGCACTTTATCTCTTATTAAGTTGCTTGTTGAGCGATAACCATGTTTCGGGGACGCCATCAACTATTCTTTGTTGGATATCATGTGAGTTGCTATGCATGTCCGTCTTGTCTGAAGCAAGAGAGATCTACCACCTTTATGGTTGGAGCATGCATATTGTTAGAGAAGAACTTTGGGCCGCTAACTAAAGCCATGATTCATGGTGGAAGTTTCAGTTTTGGACACATATCCTCAATCTCATATGAGAATAATAATTGTTGCCACATGCTTATGCATTAAAGAGGAGTCCATCATCCGTTGTCCATGTTGTCCCGGTATGGATGTCTAAGTTGAGAATAATCAAAAGCGAGAAATCCAAAATGCGAGCTTTCTCCTTAGACCTTTGTACGAGCGGCATGGAGGTACCCCATTGTGACACTTGGTCAAAACATGTGCATTGCAAAGATCCGGTAGTCCAAGTTAATTAGGACAAGGTGCGGGCACTATTAGTATACTATGCATGAGACTTGCAACTTGTAAGATATAATGTACATAACTCATATGCTTTATTACTACCGTTGACAAAATTGTTTCATGTTTTCAAAATAAAAGCTCTAGCACAAATATAGCAATCGATGCTTTCCTCTTTGAAGGACCATTCTTTTTACTTTTATGTTGAGTCAGTTCACCTATCTCTCTCCACCTCAAGAAGCAAACACTTGTGTGAACTGTGCATTGATTCCTACATACTTGCTTATTGCACTTATTATATTACTCTATGTTGACAATATCCATGAGATATACATGTTACAAGTTGAAAGCAACCGCTGAAACTTAATCTTCTTTTGTGTTGCTTCAATACCTTTACTTTGAATTATTGCTTTATGAGTTAACTCTTATGCAAGACTTATTGATGCTTGTCTTGAAGTGCTATTCATGAAAAGTCTTTGCTTTATGATTGTTATCACCAGAATTTAACCGAGTCAGAGGTGGGCCGCGATCAGGATGGGCTTAAAGAAATATACATGGAGGATTACGTGAATCGGCCTGTTATACCAAGTTGGGTTTAATTGCCCGTGTATCTGTAACATATTAGATCGTATCTTAGTTTAGAAAGTAGAATCTTACTCGTGCACGGTTTGGTGCACGCCCACATTAGAAAGTCCCCTGGACTATAAATATGTACCTAGGGTTTATGAAATAAACAACAACTCACGTTCAACCCCAAAACAAACCAATCTCGGCGCATCGCCAACTCCTTCGTCTCGAGGGTTTCTATCGGGTAGCGACATGCTGCCTAGATCGCATCTTGCGATCTAGGCAGCACAAGCCCCACGTTGTTCATGCGTTGCTCGTACCGAAGCGCTTTTGATGGCGAGCAACGTAGTTATCATTAGATGTGTTAGGGTTAGCATTGTTCTTCGTTTAAGCATGCTTACGTAGTGCAACCCTTGCATATCTAGCCGCCCTCACACCTATCTCCGGTGTGGGGGCGGCACCCCGCTTGATCATTATTTAGTAGATCTGATCCGTTACGATTGCTCCTTGTTCTACAAGGATTAGTTTAATATCTGCAATAGTTAGGCCTTACAAAGGGGGGAGGATCCAGTGGCACGTAGGGTGGCGTTCGCAAGTCCTAAACGGGATGTTCCGAGGATCAACTTCATGTTGGTTTTTAGGCCTTGTTTAGGATCGGCTTACGAGCACCGTGCGTGGCCGCGAGGCCCAACCTGGAGTAGGATGATCCGATTATGCGGTGAAAACCCTAAATCGTCGTAGATCTCATTAGCTTCATCTTGATCAAGCAGGACCACCAAGTATTCGTGCACCCCGTACGAATCATGGGTGGATCGGCTCTTTGAGCCGATTCACGGGATAACCCGAGAGCCGATCGAGGCTCGTATTTAATGTTTACATGTATGCCCCGGCAGAAACTAAGCGAGGCATCCCCATCACCTTCCCGGCCAGGTATAGGTCAGGTGGCACGCCTTGCACTTCGCAACGCCGCGTGTGACCAGAAGAGCATTGCGGGCCGTCGCTCGGAGGGGTCTCAGCCAGCCGCAGCTCTAGGCTCTTCCCGGCTCTACGGTGTTGACAAGGCCGCTGCCCGCCGGTGGGTTTTGGCAGTCAACACATTCTGGCACGCCCGGTGGGACTGTCGTCTACATCAACCACATCGCCATCTACGTCTGAGATGGCGGACGGCACGCCAGTCACCTACGAGGATCTGCCTGACGACCTCAAGAAGCAATACAACGAGATCAAGGCCACCCTCGAAGCCGACCTCATCGGCTCTTTTCGGAGAACCCGTTCCCATAGCATCGGATGGAAGGGATTCTCACCGCAAGGTGCACTCGATGGGATAGACCTCTCTACCCCGTCGGAGGAACGCACCGGGGGTCCGCGGCGAGAGATCAACTACCCGGTGGCTCACTCGCTACACCGCCACTCGAAAACTTGGTCAACGTGTTGGAGCGTGTCGCTCCGCGCGTGATCCGGAGATCATGAGCCACCGGTACTCGCCGTCGGGACCAGCTCTCGGGACTCATCAAGGAGAGTTGCCACTCCGGGTCCCGTCCACCGCTGCCATATGCGTTGGCAGCACTCGCTGAAGTGCCGACTACACCGGCATTCCTCGTCTACGGGATTGGTGGCGACCCTAGTGACTACCAGTTCTTAATGGAGGCGCCTAAGGAGATCCCTCAAGGATACGCGTGCATGTATGTGCCGGATTGTGGTGACCGGGCACTCACAAACCAGGCCACAACATCGGGGACTCCGGCGAAGACAGGAGGAACGTCGGCGACGAGCTTGAGAAGCGTGACGTGGCTAACTAAATGCGCCACACCGACGAAACTCCCGAGCCCGAGCTCCCCGGAAATGGCTCGTAGCCGGAAAAGCACACATGGCTGGCCAAGTACGCCACCCCGGCGAATCTTCGAGTGCAACTCCTACGGCCAAGCACAGCGGATCGGATCGTACCATACCGAGAGACCCGGCTCGGCATGATGCCGAAAAGAAGGGCAGTCGGCTATTCCAAGCCGTACCCCGACTATTACGAGATGATCCCGCCGCCACCTAAATATCGGCTCCCCGACTTCTCCAAATTCAGTGGATTAGATGGCTCCAGCTCCATCGAGCACGTCGGCCGATATTTGGCTCAACTAGGACCGGCTTCAGTGTCGGATCAGCTACGCGTGAGGCTCTTTCACAATCCCTCACGGGATCGGCTTTTGGATGGTACACCTCTTTGCCAGCAAACTCCATCCGATCTTGGAAGCAATTGGAAGAACAGCTCCATATGCAATACCATTCGAAGCTTCCGAGTCCGGCATTGCCGATCTAGCACAACTACGTCGAAGCGCGGGGAAACGGTGACGTAATACATCCAGCGCTTCAGGAATCTTAGGAACCGATGTTATTCGGTTCGTATAACTGAAAAGGAAGCAGTCGAATTGGCAGTAGCGGGCCTTGCAACACAGCTCAAGGACATGGCCTCCCAAGCAGATTATCCCTCGCTGGCGCACATGGTTCAGAAACTATCAGCATATGAACAGCGCCACCCCGACCTGTACCAAGACAAGTTCAAGCGTGCAGTAGTTATGGTCGATACAGAGGAAGATGAAGTGCCTGCGGAGACCAAGAAATAGCAGTGGCTGAGTGGACTCGGGGAGGAACCCCCGTGGCCTGCAAATGGGTAAAGCCACCAGGGCCGCCCAGGGGATTTGATTTTGACGTAACCAAGACTGAACAAATCTTCGACCTCCTGCTCAAGGAGAAACAGTTGACGATTCCTCGAAGGTCTCAAGTTCCCCACGGCGAAAGAGCTAAACGGAAAGCCATACCGCAAATTCCACAACTCGCTTTCCCATGCCACCAACGACCGCCGGGTGTGGCGTCGGCACATCCAAGCGGCGATAGAGAAGGGGCGGCTAATTTTCAACCAAGTACGCCATGAAGGTCGACACCCAACCCTTCCCCGCCGTTAACATGGTAGAAATCACCTACCCCGAAGGTTGCCAGCCGGGTCCCTCATTCAGCATCAACATGGTAGGACTCGGAAACCACTGCGCAAAGATGGAGATGAGGGCAGC
>NC_061511.1:83067782-83096424 GCF_022539505.1 Lolium rigidum
CGTGACGCCCCGACTCTACCCTTCCGCCTACTTAAAGCCTTCGTCGCGAATACCCCGCATCGGAGCCACGATACGTAAAACCTTCCAGAGACGCCGCCGCCGCCAATCCCATCTCGGGGATTCAGGAGATCGCTCTCGGCACCCTGCCGGAGAGGTGAATCATCTCCGGAGGTCTCTTCATCACCATGATCGCCTCCGGATCGATGTGTGAGTAGTTCACCCCTGGACTATGGGTCCATAGCAGTAGCTAGATGGTTGTCTTCTCCTCATTGTGTTATCATGTTAGATCTTGTGATATGCCTATCATGGTCAAGATCATCTATTTGTAATGCTACATGTTGTGTTTGTTGGGATCCGATGAATATTGAATACTATGTCAAGTTGATTATCAATCTATCATATATGTTGTTTATGTTCTTGCATGCTCTCCGTTGCTAGTAGAGGCTCTGGCCAAGTTGATACTTGTGACTCCAAGAGGGAGTATTTATGCTCGATAGTGGGTTCATGCCTCCATTGAATCTGGGAGTGACAGTAACCTCTAAGGTTGTGGACGTGCTGTTGCCACTAGGGATAAAACATCGATGCTTTGTCTAAGGATATTTGTGTTGATTACATTACGCACCATACTTAATGCAATTGTCTGTTGTTTGCAACTTAATACTGGAAGGGGTTCGGATGATAATCTGAAGGTGGACTTTTTAGGCATAGATGCATGTTGGATAGCGGTCTATGTACTTTGTCGTAATGCCCTGATTAAATCTCATAGTACTCATCATGATATATGTATGTGCATTGTTATGCCTTCTTTATTTGTCAATTGCCCAACTGTAATTCGTTCACCCAACATGCTATTTATCTTTTGGGAGAGACACCACTAGTGAACTGTGGACCCCGGTCCATTCTTTACATCTAAAATACAATCTACTCCAATTGTTCCTTACCGTTCTTCGCAAACAAACATCATCTTCCACACTATACATCTAATCCTTTGTTTACAGCAAGCCGGTGAGATTGACAACCTCATTGTTACGTTGGGGCAAAGTACTTTGATTGTGTTGTGCAGGTTCCACGTTGGCGCCGAATCCCCGGTGTTGCGCCGCACTACACTCCGCCACCAACAACCTTCACGTGTTCCTTGACTCCTACTGGTTTGATAACCTTGGTTTCTTACCGAGGAAAACTTACTCGCTGTGCGCATCACACCTTCCTCTTGGGGTTCCCAACGGACGTGTCGACTACACGCCATCAAGACAGTTTTCTGGCGCCGTTGCCGGGGAGATCAAGACACGCTGCAAGGGGAGTCTCCCACATCCAATCTCTTTACTTTGTTTTTGTCTTGCTTTACTTTACTTTATTTACTGCTTTGTTTGCTCTTTATATCAAAAACACAAAAAAATTAGTTGCTAGCTTTACTTTATTTACTGTCTTGTTCTCTATATTAAAAACACAAAAAAATTAGTTACTTGCATTTACTTTATTTAGTTTGCTTTATTTACTACTGCTAAAATGGGTACTGTTGAGAATACTAAGTTGTGTGACTTCACTAGCACAAATAATAATGATTTCTTATGCACACCTATTGCTCCACCTCGCTACTACAAGAATTTTTGAAATTAAACCGCTTACTAAATCTTGTTATGAGAGAGCAATTTTCTCGGTGTTAGTTCCGATGATGCCGCTGCCCATCTTAATAATTTTGTTGAACTATGTGAAATGCAAAAGTATAAGGATGTAGATGGTGACATTATAAAATTAAAATTGTTTCCTTTCTCCTTAAGAGGAAGAGCTAAAGATTGGTTGCTATCTCTACCTAGAAATAGTATTGATTCATGGACTAAATGTAAGGATGCTTTTATTGGTAGATATTATCCTCCCGCTAAAATTATATCTTTGAGAAGTAGCATAATGAATTTTAAGCAATTAGATAATGAACATGTTGCTCAAGCATGGGAGAGAATGAAATCTTTGGTAAAGAATTGCCCTACCCATGGACTAACTACTTGGATGATCATCCAAACCTTTTATGCAGGATTGAATTTTTCTTCGCGGAACCTATGGGATTCAGCTGCTGGAGGTACCTTTATGTCCATTACTTTGGGGACGGCAACAAATCTTCTTCATGATATGATGACAAATTACTCTGAATGGCACACTGAAAGAGCTCCACAAGGTAAGAAGGTAAATTCTGTTGAAGAAACCTCCTCCTTGAGTGATAAGATTGATGCTATTATGTCTATGCTTGTGAATGGTAGATCTAATGTTGATCCTAATAATGTTCCTTTAGCTTCATTGGTTGCCCAAGAAGAACATGTTGATGTGAACTTCATTAAAAGTAATAATTTCAACAACAATGCTTATATGAATAATTCTGGTAACAACTATAGGCCATATCCTTCTGCTAATGGTAATAGTTATGGTAATTTTTATGGGAATTCTTACAACAATTATAGGAGTGTACCCCCTGGTCTTGAAGCCATGCTTAAAGAATTTATTAGTACACAAACTTCTTTTAACAAATCTGTTGAGGAAAAGTTTGATAAAATTGATATTCTTGCTTCTAAGGTTGATAGACTTGCCTCTGATGTTGATCTTTTAAAATTGAAAGTTATGCCTAATAAGGATATTGATAATAAAAATTTTACTACAGCAAATGCCATCCAAGTTCGAATTAATGAGAATATTAGATTGATGGCTGAATTGCATGCTAGGTAGGAAAGAGAAGAAAACGAAAAACTAGCTAAAGAGAATATTGTAGCTAAAATTTGGACTATTACCACCACTAGTAATGATAATGCTTCACGTGTTGCTACACCCCCTACTATCAATGGTAAAATAATTGGTGTTGGCAATGTTTCTACTCCTAGTGCAAAGCGTGCAAAATTGCCTGAAACTGCTAAAATTGCTGAAACTGCTTGTGATAAAACTGCTGAAATTTTTCAAAATGTTGGGGACAATGACCCCATTGCTGTAGATCATAATGGTTTAGATTTTTATGATTGTCACATCTCTGAAGTTATAAAATTCTTACAAAAACTTGCTAAAAGTTCCAATGCTAGTGCTATAAATTTGGCCTTTACAAAACATATTACAAATGCTCTCATAAAAGCTAGAGAGGAGAAACTAAAACTTGAAACTTCTATTTCTAGGAAGTTAGAAGATGGTTGGGAGCCCATCATTAAGATGAGGGTCAATGATTTTGATTGTAATGCTTTATGTGATCTTGGTGCAAGTATTTCTGTTATGCCTAAGAAAATTTATGATATGCTTGACTTGCCACCATTGAAAAACTGTTATTTGGATATTAATCTTGCTGATAATGCTATAAAAAACCTTTGGGGAGGATTGATAATGTTCGCATTATGGTTAACAATAACCTTGTCCCCGTTGATTTTGTTGTCTTGGATATTGAATGCAATGCATCTTGTCCCATTATATTGGAAAGACCTTTTCTTCGAACTGTTGGTGCTACCATTAATATGAAGGAAGGTAATATTAAATATCAATTTCCTCTCAAGAAAGGTATGGAACACTTCCCTAGAAAGAGAATGAAGTTACCTTAAGATTCTATTATTAGAACAAATTATGATGTTGATGCTTCGTCTCTTGACAATACTTGATACAGACTTTCTGCGCCTAGCTGAAAGGCGTTAAAGAAAAGCGCTTATGGGAGACAACCTATTATTTTACTTCTGCACTTTATTTTATATTTGAGTCTTGGAAGTTGTTACTACTGTAGCAACCTCTCCTTATCTTTATTTTATTGCATTATTGTGCCAAGTAAAGTCTTTGATAGTAAAGTCAATACTAGATTTGGATTACTGCGCAGGAACAGATTTCTTGCTGTCACGAAATTGAGCCGCCTCTGCTGTAAAAAAATTATAAAAACCTGCCAATTTACGTGCGTGATCCTCAGATATGTACGCAACTTTCATTCAATTTGGGCATTTTCATCTGAGCAAGTCAGGTGCCTCTAAAAAATTCGTCTTTACGGACTGTTCTGTTTTGACAGATTCTGCCTTTTATTTCGCATTGCCTGCTATGTTTGATGGATTTCTTTGTTCCATTAACTTTCAGTAGCTTTGTGCAATGTCCAGAAGTGTTAAGAATGATTATGTCACCTCTGAATATATGAATTTTCAATTATGCACTAACCCTCTAATGAGATTGTTTTGAGTTTGGTGTGGAGGAAGTTTTCAAGGGTCAAGAGAGGAGAATGATACAATATGATCAAGAAGAGTGAAAAGTCTAAGCTTGGGGATGCCCCCGTGGTTCATCCCCGCATATTTTAAGAAGACTCAAGCATCTAAGCTTGGGGATGCCCAAGGCATCCCTTCTTCATCGACAACTTATCGTGTCACCTCTAGTGAAACTATATTTTTATTCCGTCACATCTTATGTGCTTTACTTGGAGCGTCTCGTTTGTTTTTGTTTTTGTTTTTGTTTGAATAAAATCGGATCCTAGCATTCCTTGTTTGGGAGAGAGACACGCTCCGCTGTTTCGTATGAACACATATGTTCTTAGCTTTATTCTTAATGTTCATTGCGAAGGTTGAACTACTTCGTTCATTGTTATATGGTTGGAAACAGAAAATGCCGCATGTGGTAAATGGTATAATATCTTGAATAATTTGATACTTGGCAATTGTTGTGCTCATATAGATCATGTTTAAGCTCTTGCATCATGTACTTTGCACCCATTAATGAAGAACTACATAGAGCTTGTTAAAATTTGGTTTGCATGATTGGTCTCTAGAGTCTAGATATTTTCTGGTTAAGGTGTTTGAACAACAAGGAAGACGATGTAAAGTCTTATAATGCTTGCAATATGTTCATATGTAAGCTTTGCTGCACCGTTTTATACTTGAGTTTTCTTCAAACAACCTTGCTAGCCTAGCCTTGTATTGAGAGGAATTCTTCTCGTGCATCCAAATCCTTGAGCCAAAAACTATGCCATTTGTGTCCACCATACCTACCTACTACATGGTATTTCTCTGCCATTCCAAAGTACATTACTTGAGTGCTACCTTTAAAATTCAATCCTTTGTCTTTGCAATATATAGCTCATGGGAAAATAGCCTTAAAAACTATTGTGGTGAAGAATATGTACTTATATATCTTATTTCTTAATAAGTTGCTTGTTGAGCGGTAACCATGTTTCTGGGGACGCCATCAACTATTTTACCTTTGTTGAATATCATGTGAGTTGCTATGCATGTTCGTCTTGTCTGAAGTAAGGGCGATTTTCATGATCAAATGGTTTGAGTATGCATATTGTTAGAGAAGAACATTGGGCCGCTAACTAAAACCATGATTCATGGTGAAAGTTTCAGTTTGGACAATTAATCCTCAATCTCTTATGAGAATTTTAACTGTTGTTGAAAGCTTATGCATTAAAGAGGAGTTCATTATCTGTTGTCTATGTTGTCCCGGTATGGATGTCTAAGTTGAGAATAATCAAAAGCGAGAAATCCAATGCGAGCTTTCTCCTTAGACCTTTGTACAGGCGGCATAGAGGTACCCCTTTGTGACACTTGGTTGAAACATATGCTATGCAATGATAATCCATGTTAATCCAAGCTAATTAGGACAAGGTGCGAGCACTATTGGTATACTATGCATGAGGCTTGCAACTTATAGGATATCTTATACATAACACATATGATTTATTACTACCGTTGACAAAATTGTTTCTTGTTTTCAAAATGAAAAGCTCTAGCATAAATATAGTAATCTATGCTTCCCTCTGCGAAGGGCCTATCTTCTACTTTATTGTTGAGTCAGTTTACCTATTCTTTCTATCTCAGAAGCAAACACTTGTATCAACTGTGTGCATTGATTCTTACATGTTTACCTATTGCACTTGTTATATTACTTTGTGTTGACAATTATCCATGAGATAAATATGTTGAAGTTGAAAGCAACCGCTGAAACTTATATCTTCCTTTGTGTTGCTTCAATGCCTTTACTTTGAATTTATTGCTTTATGAGTAACTCTTATGCAAGTCCTATTGATGCTTGTCTTGAAAGTATTATTCATGAAAAGTCTTTGCTATATGATTTATTTGTTTACTCATTGTCTTCACCATTGCTTCAAATCGCTGCATTCATCTCATATGCTTTACAATAGTATTGATCAAGATTATGATAGCATGTCACTTCAGAAATTATCTTTGTTATCGTTTACCTACTCGAGGGCGAGTAGGAACTAAGCTTGGGGATGCTTGATACGTCTCAAACGTATCTATAATTTCTTATGTTCTATGCTACTTTTATTGATGATACTCACATGTTTTATACACATTATATGTCATTATTATGCATTTTCCGGCACTAACCTATTGACGAGATGCGGAAGAGCCGCTTGTTGTTTTCGCTGTTTTTGGTTTCAGAAATCCTAGTAAGGAAATATTCTCGGAATTGGACGAAATCAACGCCCAGGGTCTTATTTTTCCACGAAGCTTCCAGAAGACCGAGAGAGATACGGAGTGGGGCCACGAGGCGACGCCATACTAGGGCGGCGCGGCCCAGGCCCTGGGCGCGTGGCCCTGGTGTGTGGGGCCCTCGTGACGCCCCCGACTCTACCCTTCCGCCTACTTAAAGCCTTCGTCGCGAATACCCCAGTACCGAGAGCCACGATACGGAAAACCTTCCAGAGACGCCGCCGCCGCCAATCCCATCTCGGGGATTCGAGAGATCGCCTTCGGCACCCCGCCGGAGAGGTGAATCATCTCCCGGAGGTCTCTTCATCACCATGATCGCCTCCGGATCGATGTGTGAGTAGTTCACCCCTCGGACTATGGGTCCATAGCAGTAGCTAGATGGTTGTCTTCTCCTCATTGTGCTATCATGTTAGATCTTGTGAGCTGCCTATCATGATCAAGATCATCTATTTGTAATGCTACATGTTGTGTTTGTTGGGATCCGATGAATATTGAATACTATGTCAAGTTGATTATCAATCTATCATATATGTTGTTTATGTTCTTGCATGTTCTCCGTTGCTAGTAGAGGCTCGGCCAAGTTGATACTTGTGACTCCAAGAGGGAGTATTTATGCTCGATAGTGGGTTCATGCCTCCATTGAATCTGGGAGTGACGAGCAACCTCTAAGGTTGTGGATGTGCTCGTTGCCATTAGGGATAAAACATCGATGCTTTGTCTAAGGATATTTGTGTTGATTACATTACGCACCATACTTAATGCAATTGTCCGTTGTTTGCAACTTAATACCGGAAGGGGTTCGGATGATAACCTCGAAGGTGGACTTTTTAGACATAGATGCATGCTGGATAGCGGTCTATGTACTTTGTCGTAGTGCCCCGATTAAATCTCATAGTACTCATCATGATATATGTATGTGCATTGTTATGCCTTCTTTATTTGTCAATTGCCCAACCGTAATTTGTTCACCCAACATGCTATTTATCTTATGGGAGAGACACCACTAGTGAACTGTGGACCCCGGTCCATTCTTTACATCTGAAATACAATCTACCGCAATTGTTCGTTCATCGTTCTTCGCAAACAAACATCATCATCCACACTATACATCTAATCATTTGTTTACAGCAAGCCGGTGAGATTGACAACCTCACTGTTACGTTGGGGCAAAGTACTTTGATTGTGTTGTGCAGGTTTCACGTTGGCGCCGAAATCCCTGGTGTTGCGCCGCACTACACTCCGCCACCAACAACCTTCACGTGTTCCTTGACTCCTACTGGTTCGATAACCTTGGTTTTTTACTGAGGGAAAACTTACTGCTGTGCGCATCACACCTTCCTCTTGGGGTTCCTAACGGACGTGTCGACTACGCGCCATCAATGCCATAATAATTCCCAGCTGCTACGATATGCATCAAATTCCTCGGCGTCAATCATGGGTGTTGATTTCGATCTGGTTTCAATCTTCTGCTCTCCTCTCCACTAATCACCGGTTGCGCAACAATTTCATCTATATTGCTCATCTCCTTCTCATCAACAATTGGCCTAAACTGTAGTCGAGAGATGGTTCCAATCTCTGGAGCCTATCATACATGCGTAAATTGATTGCAAATTGGAGAGACATATCAGGCTATGCTCATTATTAATGAAGTTGGAAACTACCTTCATATTGAATCCATATCAAGTTTGCAATTATGCATCTTATACATTAGTTGGGGATTCATATAAGTCTTTCATTGCAGCAAGAGATGTTGCAGAACCTCTCCCACAAAGTTGCCAAGAAGCAAAACTTCGTCCATGATGGAGATAAGCAATGCTAGAGGAGATTGATGCTCTTGACAAGAATAATACTTGGGCAATTACTAATCTGATTGCTAATAAAAAGGTTGTAGGCTGCAAATGGGTGTTCACCATAAAACAAACTTTTGATGGAAAGGTAGAAAGGTATAAGGCCAAACTTGTGGCGAAGGGTTATAGCCAGACCTACCGGGTAGATTATGATGAGACATTAGTATTCCACAAGATAAATATTAGGGTAATGTAATATGACAAATTAAATAATACTTACATTTGAAAGACCCATGGTTTTTGAAATCACGATGAAGAAATTTAAAACTACTTGTTTCTATTGATCGAGCAAACTATATACCATGATTCTTATTTCTAACGCTAGCTGCTTGTGAACACGTGTATATAAGTATGTAGCTTTAGAATTAATCATAATGTTTTGTGAGGGTCGGTATTATTATGCACATTTGAGAAGGCCAAAGAGAAATCGTGTCATTGGGAAAAACTATTTAGAAATATTTCGAAAAAATATTAAAAGGCGTCCAAGTAGAAGCACACTAAGTTTCAGCTTGTGCCTTCTAGATTTTCTAGAACTATTAATTCTAAACTGTACACTCTAAAGAGTAAGTGTTAAAATAATTTTTATGGGTAAAAGGAGTTAGAGTAGAGGCACAATAAGCTGCAGCTTAGTACATCTTGAACTGAGGCCCTAACTCTTGAGGGTCCGGGGCGATCGCCCCTCTGCCCCGCTCTATGGACCGGCCCTGCATATATCTGTGTTTAATGTGGACATTCCGGCTCACCTAAATAAGTTTCCCATCATCTAAAGACTTCTCTTATTCACCATCTCCAGCAAAAATATGCCTAAACTCCGGAATATTATTTCTTCTGCTGAAACTACTCTGAGATGTACATTTGTGCTAACTACAAAATAGATTGAACAAACAACCGTCCTGGTCATATCTCTAGGACATATTTCCCTCTGTTCTATCTTACTGATCTATATTACAGGCTATCCACAACAAAAACAGACACTTTCGGAGCATGCATACGAACGATTAGTGAGGCTTTACTTGTGGTAAAACATAGAAATCGACTGACATCCTGGTCTTGATCGGCTTCAGCTTCACACCCATGCTCTCAGGAGATAGCAGTTCCGGCGAGATGCGGCACGGGCTCAACGGACTGCGAGGGCTGCTGCTTGGCTGGTAGGGCCTGTGGAGCCCGTAGCCCATGAGGAAGTACTCCATCGGCATCAGCATTGCGTGTGGCTGCTCCTCGGTCACAAGGGAGCCGCAATTCTGAACCTGTAATGTAACTGACAGCTAACTAAGCAAAGTTTCTGTGCCAGGTTTTGCTCTTATTAGTGAATGGCACAGGGTGGATTCATGTCGTACCTCGACGAGCGCGCAGTACTTCTGGTCTAGCTTTGTTGTCATATGGATGGCATCGTCATGGAATTGTGAGTTCTCTCCCACAATTATCAGTGTGCGGCACCAGAGTTTCCTCAATTTGTCTGTTAAGTCATGCCTCCTGGTGGAGGCGTAGTCTCTATGAGCTTCCAAGATATAAATGCTCAATTTGCTTTGAGAAAAGTAACATAACTGTACATACTTATTCACTGACTGAAGAAATCTCCAAACGTTTTCACCCTGCCTCTCATCAAGCAACTGCATAGACAGAAATATCACCTTGGAGTTTGTGATTTTGTAACTAAACAAATTTACATGATCTATAGGCACAAGGTACTAACAGTTCTGCAGGCCTGCACGATGTCTGATTCAGCACACTGAGAGTTGCCACGCACTTCCTGCAGAAAATAGTAGAATGTGTTCCAATAAGATCAGGACAAAGATAGACATGAGTTGCAACAAGACAAGATGAGGATAATGAGATCTGAGGTTACCTTGCTGAAGTATCTCTGAAGCAAGCACTCCTTGACCACGCCTCGTGCGCCATAATAATAAAGCAAATTTAACAACACCTGGCACATGAAAAGTCATTGTTAATTTAATTCAACGGTGTTACTATATTTGGCAGGAGAAAAATGATCTCAAGTCTTACGAAAGAAAAAGAAACCTGCCTTATTATACAACCATTCACTCCATGACGGGGCTTTGCACAGAGGGGAAACTAGCATCAGCCCTATGACCCTTTCCTGATATTTTGTCTATGAGAAAGTACAAAAATAATCCATATCAGTTAGATACAAAATCCAAAAAGTTGTACATCTATTTACCTGACAAGTTAGGCAACTGATGGAGACACTTACTGCAAACAGAGTGAGGACGTAGGCGCCAGCTGTAACACCCAGGCACATGACAGAACCTAAACTGTAAATGAAAATTTACGCCCAAATTCAGATACCTCCAACTGTTAAATCAAGAAGATGACGCACTCGGACTTATGTCACATTACACCAGTACAGTACCTGAAGAAATCAAGCACATCGGCAACCTGATCGGCAAGATCGTCAACAGATGGCACCGGAGCATCAGACTGAACCTGAGCCGCTCCCAACTGCAAGAGTCTTAACAAATGTCATGAGAGGAAGATCTTGTCCACTGGATCCACAAAAATAGATGGCCCATATTAACATAAGGGACCGTAAGACCTCAAATTGTACGGTATATTACAGGCTATTGGTTTGAAGTAAGCAAACACTACCGACCTCATGGCCCTGAGGATTGATGTGGTATATGCAGAAATTGTGGAGCAGCAGCGACGCGGCTTCCGGGCAGAGGAACAGTCCTTGGAAGCAGGACATGTCTGTGGAGTTTGGACCAGGATCAGTAGTAGCAAATTAGCCACCAATTAAAAGGTTTGGAATAGGAAATACTCTGGATGATTAGGATCTTGAAGAAACCCACAGGATGTTCTGATAGCACTTACAATTGAGAGCTACATCAGGGTATGTGATGAGCCCGGGCTTTTCTTGGTCTCCATACACGGCCACAGATACAGAGCCACACCTCGTTCTCACTAGATGGTCCTGGTGAATTCATGAAGGCGGTGTGAGTGTGATCAGTGAGTACTAAAAAAAGAGTAACTTGCAACGAAATCTTTCAAGTTTGAGCAATTATCGTTAAACATAGCAAGCTAAATCATGGTGACCCGCTTGATCATACAGAGGGAAAACGGAGTTAGCTTGCAAAATTCACTGATGTTTTACTTTTTTTCGATAAAGGAGCATAGCCTCAGCCTCTGCATCAATCGATGCACACGGCTTGCTTTATTAAAAATATAGTATCATAGTATCAAATCCGGAAGAAACCATCCTCCCTTATTACAATTGTGGAGAATCTAAGGTCGATACATGAATGAACCACAAGAAAATACGGCTAACTACTTGGCGAGCACTACGACGAACAACTGTCAAACAGAACTGCACGTAAAACCCCCAAAAAAGCAATCTACTTTTCGAAGTTAGCAGCATTGCTAAGCAGCAACAAAGAAAGAAAAGAAGAGGCACGACCAATGCTTGACCCGCAAGGACTAAACAGAAAACATGGATAAATAAATGCCGCCACAAACCATGGTGAAGGTCTGAAGGAGACCAGCTAAATCTCAGGAAGGGGAAAACAATTCAGCAAAGAAACGCCTCAGAATCGAATCCAATAGGCCACGAATCTATCTGGAAGAGAGAAAAATCCTCAAAATAGAGGGCAAGAATGAAGTAAAGCTGGTGGCAGCTGGTTGTTGGACGTACGGACCTTGCCTCCGAAGGAGATCCGCTCGATGTCCACAGATACTGATCCAGACCCGCTCGACCTCGACTCCCCCATTGCGTCTCTCTCTTTCTCTTTATTGTCTCTCCTTCTCCTGGGGATGCCTCCTGCCTTCTCGCACCTATATATAAGGCAGCCAGCTGAGGAGCACGAAGCTCACCGACGAGGGGTCAAACTCACCGGGGGTCGTCGCACCCCAGACCGGCGAGCTTGTGTTTTGGTTTAGTTTTAGACGCACTCGCTCTCGTTGCCTTTCAGATGGCCCAGCCCGGTCACTCACTGTTGGAGAGAAAGGTGGGACCGACGGCCTTCTTTTTGTTCGGCGCCGGCGTGCTGCGTTGTCCTAGTCAGCTAGTGCTACAGCTCGGCCCTTGAAAGACCGGTTTGCTACGCGCACACACACAAACATTCCATCAGCTCCGTAGAATTTTGTTTACTGCCTCTGTTTAAATTAATTGACGCAGCTCTGGTCAATTTTGATCTAGATACCTAAACAATTTAGTTTATAGGTTCGCTCATTTTAAAAAGAGCTGCGTCAACTAATCTAAAGCGGAGGCAGTATCATATTACCGCAAAACGGGAATGTCTCGTGTTTGATTCAAGCATATTCAAACAAATTTTGGATCACTAGAAAGGGAGGACGATTTTATCCTACCCATTGGCAGCGTAGAAAATCAACCGTTGCACTTGCGTGGGAAAACGGATCACGGCTGACGTTGGTTAGTTTCTCTTCTCCCTTCATGAAATCCACCATCTCTTGTATCTTGTTTTTTTCATAACAACCGACAAATCTAATATGAGCTTCGGCACCCCTATCCATCACGAGTGGATCCAAAATTCTATTTGAGAGGGGCAAATATGTGCTAAATAGGGAAAATCGGTTTGCTAAGCGGGGGCAAATCACAATCTATGCTTGCTATTACAAGCGAACTCAAATGTTGAGTGGGGGCAGCTGCCCTCATTAGCTACACACTAGATCCAACTATGCTACCCATTATGTGCCACAGTGCAGCAAAGGGGATTCCCATCTTGTGCCGTTCCTACCCGTCCAGTTGAGAGTTCATAGAGCTTGCTGCCATGGGCAAAGTTATTGCGGAGTTCGAAAGGAGGTAGGTGTCGAGCTTCGAAATTAGTGAAACCATGAGAATTAGTTTGCGGATTCCCATTCAGACTCAGATAATACTGGTTCTCGTATGCAAGCCTCCATTGTTGATGGTGAGAGGTTACTGAAATCGAGATTTTTTTGGTTGTTCTTTGATTGCACGTAATTAACACGTTCGTTGGGAACCCCAAGAGGAAGGTATGATGCGCACAGCAGCAAGTTTTCCCTCAGAAAGAAACCAAGGTTTATCGAACCAGTAGGAGCCAAGAAGCACGTTGAAGGTTGATGGCGGCGGAGTGTAGTGCGACGCAACACCAGGGATTCCGGCGCCAACGTGGAACCTGCACAACACAATCACAGAACTTTGCCCCAACGTAACAGCGAGGTTGTCAATCTCACCGGCTTGTTGTAAACAAAGGATTAGATGTATAGTGTGGATGATGATGGTTGTTTGCGAAGAACAGTAAAGAACAATTGCAGCAGTTTGTATTTCAGATGTAAAGAATAGGACCGGGGTCCACGAGTTCACTAGAGGTGTCTCTCCCATAAGATAAATAGCATGTTGGGTGAACAAATTACAGTTGGGCAATTGACAAATAGAGAGGGCATGACCATGCACATACATGATATGATGGGTATAGTGAGATTTAGTTGGGCATTACGACAAAGTACATAAACCGCTATCCAGCATGCATCTATGCCTAAAAAGTCCACCTTCAGGTTATCATCCGAACCCCTTCCAGTATTAAGTTGCAAACAACAGACAATTGCATTAAGTATGGTGCGTAATGTAATCAATAACTACATCCTCGGACATAGCATCAATGTTTTATCCCTAGTGGCAACAGCACATCCACAACCTTAGAACTTTCGTCACATCGTCCCAGATTTAATGGAGGCATGAACCCACTATCAAGCATAAATACTCCCTCTTGGAGTTAAGAGTAAAAACTTGGCCAGAGCCTCTACTAATAACGGAGAGCATGCAAGATCATAAACAACACATAGGTAATAGATTGATAATCAACATAACATAGTATTCTCTATCCATCGGATCCCGACAAACACAACATATAGCATTACAGATAGATGATCTTGATCATGTTAGGCAGCTCACAAGATCCGACAATCAAGCACATAAGGAGAAGACGACCATCTAGCTACTGCTATGGACCCATAGTCCAGGGGTGAACTACTCACTCATCGATCCGGAGGCGATCATGGCGATGAAGAGTCCTCCGGGAGATGATTCCCCTCTCCGGCAGGGTGCCGGAGGCGATCTCCTGAATCCCCCGAGATGGGATTGGCGGCGGCGGCGTCTCTGAAAGGTTTTCCGTATCGTGGCTCTCGGTACTGGGGGTTTCGCGACGAAGACTATATGTAGGCGGAAGGGCAGGTCAGGGGGCCACACGAGGGCCCCACACGCTAGGGCCGCGCGGCCAAGGCCCAGGCCGCGCCGCCCTGTTGTGGCGGCGCCTCGTAGCCCCACTTCGTAAGTCCTCCGGTCTTCTGGAAGCTTCGTGTAAAAATAGGCCCCTGGGCGTTGATTTCTTCCAATTTTGAGAATATTTCCTTACTAGGATTTCGAAACCAAAAACAGCAGAAAACGACAGAATCGGCTCTTCGGCATCTCGTTAATAGGTTAGTGCCGGAAAATGCATAAATATGACATAAAGTATGCATAAAACATGTAGATATCATCAATAATGTGGCATGGAACATAAGAAATTATCGATACGTCGGAGACGTATCAGCATCCCCAAACTTAGTTCCTGCTCGTCCCGAGCAGGTAAACGATAACAAAGATAATTTCTGGAGTGACATGCCATCATAACCTTGATCATACTATTGTAAGCATATGTAATGAATGAAGCGATCAAAACAATTGTAATGACATGAGTAAACAAATGAATCATAAAGCAAAGATTTTCATGAATAGTACTTTCAAGACAAGCATCAATAAGTCTTGCATAAGAGTTAACTCATAAAGCAATAAATCAAAGTAAAGGTATTGAAGCAACACAAAGGAAGATTGAGTTTCAGCGGTTGCTTTCAACTTATAACATGTATATCTCATGGATATTGTCAATGTAAAGTAATATAACAAGTGCAATATGCGAGTATGTAGGAATCAATGCACAGTTCACACAAGTGTTTGCTTCTTGAGGTGGAGAGAAATAGGTGAACTGACTCAACATAAAAGTAAAAGAAAGGCCCTTCGCGAGAGGAAGCATTGATTGCTATATTTGTGCTAGAGCTTTGGTTTTGAAAACAAGAAACAATTTTGTCAACGGTAGTAATAAAGCATATGTATCATGTAAATTATATCTTACAAGTTGCAAGCCTCATGCATAGTATACTAATAGTGTCCGCACCTTGTCCTAATTAGCTTGGATTACCGGGATTGTCATCGCAATACACATGTTTTAACCAAGTGTCACAAAGGGGTACCTCTATGCCGCCTGTACAAAGGTCTAAGGAGAAAGCTCGCATTTGGATTTCTCGCTTTTGATTATTCTCAACTTAGACATCCATACCGGGACAACATAGACAACAGATAATGGACTCCTCTTTAATGCATAAGCATGTAGCAACAATTAATGTTCTCATATGAGATTGAGGATGTATGTCCAAAACTGAAACTTCCACCATGGATCATGGCTTTACTTAGCGGCCCAATGTTCTTCTCTAACATTATGCATGCTCTAACCATTAAATGAGTGGTAAATCTCCCTTACTTCAGACAAGACGGACATGCATAGCAACTCACATGATATTCAACAAAGAGTAGTTGATGGCGTCCCCAAGAACATGGTTATCGCACAACAAACAACTTAATAAGAGATAAAGTGCATAAGTACATATTCAATACCACAATATTTTTTAAGCTATTTGTCCCATGAGCTATATATTGCAAAGGTAAAGGATAGAAATTTTAAAGGTAGCACTCAAGAAATTTACTTTGGAATGGCGGAGAAATACCATGTAGTAGGTAGGTATGGTGGACACAAATGGCATAGTGGTTGGCTCAAGGATTTTGGATGCATGAGAAGTATTCCCTCTCGATACAAGGCTAGGCTAGCAAGGTTGTTTGAAGCAAACTCAAGGATGAACCGGTGCAGCAAAACTCACATAAAAGACATATTGTAAACATTATAAGACTCTACACGTCTTCCTTGTTGTTCAAACTCAATACTAGAAATTATCTAGACTTTAGAGAGACCAATTATGCAAACCAAATTTTAGCAAGCTCTATGTATTTCTTCATTAATAGGTGCAAAGTATATGATGCAAGAGCTTAAACATGAGCACAACAATTGCCAAGTATCAAATTATTCAAGACATTTTAGAATTACTACATGTAGCATTTCCCGATTCCAACCATATAACAATTTAACGAAGAAGATTCAACCTTCGCCATGAATATTATGAGTAAAGCCTAAGGACATATTTGTGCATATGCAACAGCGGAGCGTGTCTCTCTCCCACACAATAAATGCTAGGATCCATTTTATTCAAACAAAAACAAAAACAAAAAAAAACCGACGCTCCAAGCAAAGCACATAAGATGTGATGGAATAAAAATATAGTTTCAGGGGAGGAACCTGATAATGTTGTCGATGAAGAAGGGGATGCCTTGGGCATCCCCAAGCTTAGACGCTTGAGTCTTCTTAAAATATGCAGGGGTGAACCACCGGGGCATCCCCAAACTTAGATCTTTCACTCTCCTTGATCATATTGTATCATCTCCCTCTCTTGATCCTTGAAAACTTCCTCCACACCAAACTCGAAACAACTCATTAGAGGGTTAGTGCATAAAAATTCACATGTTCAGAGGTGACATAATCATTCTTAACACTTCTGGACATTGCACAAAGCTACTGAAAGTCAATGGAATAGAAAAATCCATCAAGCATAGCAAAACAGGCAATGCGAAATAAAAGGCAGAATCTGTCAAAATAGAACAGTTCGTAAAGATGAATTTTATTGAGGCACCAGACTTGCTCATATGAAAATTCTCAAATTGAATGAAAGTTGCGTACATATCTGAGGATCACGCACGTAAATTGGCATATTTTTCTGAGCTACCTACAGAGAGGCAGGTCGAAATTCGTGACAGCAAAGAAATCTGTTTCTGCACAGTAATCCAAATCTAGTATGAACCTTACTATCAACGACTTTACTTGGCACAACAATGCACAAAACTAAGAGAAGGAGAGGTTGCTACAGTAGTAACAACTTCCAAAACTCAAATATAAAATAAAAGTACTGTAGTAAAAATATGGGTTGTCTCCCATAAGCGCTTTTCTTTAACGCCTTTCAGCTAGGCGCAGAAAGTGTATATCAAGTGTTATCAAGAGACGAAGTATCAACATCATAATTTGTTCTAATAATAGAATCAAAAGGTAACTTCATTATCTTTCTAGGGAAGTGTTTCATACCTTTCTTGAGAGGAAATTGATATTTAATATTACCTTCCTTCATATCAATGATAGCTCCAACAGTTCGAAGAAAAGGTCTTCCCAATATAATGGGACAAGATGCATTGCATTCAATATCCAAGACAACAAAATCAACGGGGACAAAGTTATTGTTAACAGTAATGCGAACATTATCAACTCTCCCCAAAGGTTTCTTTGTAGAATGATCAGCAAGATTAACATCCAAATAACAATTTTTCAATGGTGGCAAGTCAAGCATATTATAGATTTTCTTAGGCATAAAGGAAATATTTGCACCAAGATCACATAAAGCATTACAATCAAAGTCATTGACCTTCATCTTAATGATGGGCTCCCAACCATCTTCTAACTTTCTAGGAATAGAAGTTTCAAGTTTTAGTTTCTCTTCTCTAGCTTTTATGAGAGCATTCGTAATATGTTTTGTAAAGGCCAAATTTATAGCACTAGCATTGGGACTTTTAGCAAGCTTTTGTAAGAACTTTATGACTTCAGAGATGTGGCAATCATCAAAATCCAAACCATTATAATCTAAAGCAATGGGATCATCATCCCCAATGTTGGAAAAAATTTCAGCAGTTTTATCACAGGCAGTTTCAGCAGTTTTAGCAGTTTCCGGCAGTTTTGCAGGCTTTGCATTAGAAGTGGAAACATTGCCAACACCAATCCTTTTACCATTATTAGTAGGAGGTGCAGCAACATGTGGAGCATTAGCATTGCTAGTGGTGGTAATAGTCCAAACTTTAGCTATATTATCTTCTTTAGCATTTTCTTCTCTTTCCCACCTAGCATGCAATTCAGCCATCAATCTTATATTCTCATTAATTCTAACTTGGATGGCATTTGCTGTAGTAACAATTTTATTTTCAATATCCTTATTAGGCATAACTTTCAATTTTAAAAGATCAACATCAGCAACAAGACTATCGACTTTAGAAGCAAGTATATCAATTTTCCCAAGCTTTTCTTCAACAGATTTGTTAAAAGCAGTTTGTGTACTAATAAATTCTTTAAGCATAGCTTCAAGTCCAGGGGGTGTGTTCCTATTATTGTTGTAAGAATTCCCATAAGAATTACCATAACCGTTACCATTATTATAAGGATATGGCCTATAGTTATTACTAGAATTGTTCCGATAAGCATTGTTGTTGAAATTATTATTTTTAATGAAGTTTACATCAACATGTTCTTCTTGAGAAACCAATGAAGCTAACGGAACATTATTAGGATCAACATTAGTCCTATCATTCACAAGCATAGACATAATAGCATCAATCTTATCACTCAAGGAAGAGGTTTCTTCGACATAATTTACCTTCTTACCTTGCGGAGCTCTTTCCGTGTGCCATTCAGAGTAATTAATCATCATATTACCAAGAAGCTTTGTTGCTTCACCAAGAGTGATGGACATAAAGGTACCTGCAGCAGCTGAATCCAATAGGTTCCGCGAAGAAAAATTCAATCCTGCATAAAAGGTTTGGATGATCATCCAAGTAGTCAGTCCATGGGTTGGGCAATTTTTAACCAAAGATTTGATTCTCTCCCATGCTTGAGCAACATGTTCATTATCTAATTGCTTGAAATTCATTATGCTACTTCTCAAAGATATAATTTTAGCGGGAGGATAATATCTACCAATAAAAGCATCCTTACATTTAGTCCAAGAATCAATACTATTTCTAGGCAGAAATAGCAACCAATCTTTAGCTCTTCCTCTTAATGAGAAAGGAAACAATTTTAATTTTATAATGTCACCATCTACATCCTTATACTTTTGCATTTCACATAGTTCAACAAAATTATTAAGATGGGCAGCAGCATCATCGGAACTAACACCGGAAAATTGCTCTCTCATAACAAGATTCAGTAAAGCAGGTTTAATTTCAAAGAATTCTGTTGTAGTAGCAGGTGGAGCAATAGGTGTGCATAAGAAATCATTATTATTTGTGGTTGTGAAGTCACACAACTTAGTATTCTCAACAGTACCCATTTTAGCAGTAGTAAATAAAGCAAACTAGATAAAGTAAATGCAAGTAACTAATTTTTTTTGTGTTTTTGATATAGAGAACAAGACAGTAAATAAAGTAAAGCTAGCAACTAATTTTTTTGTGTTTTGATATAATGCAGCAAACAAGAAAGTAAATAAAATAAAGCAAGACAAAAACAAAGTAAAGAGATTGGATTGTGGAGACTCCCCTTGCAGCGTGTCTTGATCTCCCCGGCAACAGCGCCAGAAAATATGCTTGATTGCGCGTAATTAACACGTCAGTTGGGAACCCCAAGAGGAAGGTATGATGCGCACAGCAGCAAGTTTTCCCTCAGAAAGAAACCAAGGTTTATCGAACCAGTAGGAGCCAAGAAGCACGTTGAAGGTTGATGGCGGCGGAGTGTAGTGCGGCGCAACACCAGGGATTCCGGCGCCAACGTGGAACCTGCACAACACAATCACAGAATTTTGCCCCAACGTAACAGCGAGGTTGTCAATCTCACCGGCTTGCTGTAAACAAAGGATTAGATGTATAGTGTGGATGATGATGGTTGTTTGCGAAGAACAGTAAAGAACAATTGCAGCAGTTTGTATTTCAGATGTAAAGAATAGGACCGGGGTTCACAGTTCACTAGAGGTGTCTCTCCCATAAGATAAATAGCATGTTGGGTGAATAAATTACAGTTGGGCAATTGACAAATAGAGAGGGCATGACCATGCACATACATGATATGATGGGTATAGTGAGATTTAGTTGGGCATTACGACAAAGTACATAGACCGCTATCCGAGCATGCATCTATGCCTAAAAAGTCCACCTTCGAGGTTATCATCCGAACCCCTTCTAGTATTAAGTTGCAAACAACAGACAATTGCATTAAGTATGGTGCATAATGTAATCAATAACTACATCCTCAGACATAGCATCAATGTTTTATCCCTAGTGGCAACAGCACATCCACAACCTTAAAACTTTCTGTCACTCGTCCCGCATTTAATGGAGGCATGAACCCACTATCGAGCATAAATACTCCCTCTTGGAGTTAAGAGTAAAAACTTGGCCAGAGCCTCTACTAATAACGGAGAGCATGCAAGATCATAAACAACACATAGGTAATAGATTGATAATCAACATAACATAGTATTCTCTATCCATCGGATCCCGACAAACACAACATATAGCATTACAGAGATGATCTTGATCATGTTAGGCAGCTCACAAGATCCGACAATGAAGCACATAAGGAGAAGACGACCATCTAGCTACTGCTATGGACCCATAGTCCAGGGGTGAACTACTCACTCATCGATCCGGAGGCGATCATGGCGATGAAGAGTCCTCCGGGAGATGATTCCCCTCTCCGGCAGGGTGCCGGAGGCGATCTCCTGAATCCCCCGAGATGGGATTGGCGGCGGCGGCGTCTCTGGAAGGTTTTCCGTATCGTGGCTCTCGGTACTGGGGGTTTCGCGACGAAGACTATATGTAGGCGGAAGGGCAGGTCAGGGGGCCACACGAGGGCCCCACACGCCAGGGCCGCGCGACCAAGGCCCAGGCCGCGCCGCCCTGTTGTGGCGGCGCCTCGTAGCCCCACTTCGTAAGTCCTCCGGTCTTCTGGAAGCTTCGTGTAAAAATAGGCCCCTGGGCGTTGATTTCGTCCAATTTTGAGAATATTTCCTTACTAGGATTTCTGAAACCAAAAACAGCAGAAAACAGCAACTGGCTCTTCGGCAACTCGTTAATAGGTTAGTGCCGGAAAATGCATAAATATGACATAAAGTATGCATAAAACATGTAGATATCATCAATAATGTGGCATGGAACATAAGAAATTATCGATACGTCGGAGACGTATCATTGTTGCACGATGTTTCGACACACTTCAGGGGTTTATGGTGTTTACTGTGTACCCACAAGTAACTTGTGATGGTTTTGGGTGTGTGCTTCAAGAGTATTCTCTCCACATTGCAAATATGTTTCCTTATTTTTGTACACCTTGTTCATATATGTGACAGATGTTGATTTACCATATTGTGGTCGGTGCAACACATTTTTAATGTTTTTGTTGCAACGAGTGGAGATTTGATGTATACATAGAAATGTTTACTACATATGCTCACTCGATATGTTGCGACACTTTTGTCTGAATTTCTACGAGAGATGGAGACTAATGTTACAAATTATATTGCATAAGCATGAAACGTGTTGCATGAGGGAGTTTGTTGTTGCGATGATCGAAGGTCCAAGATTTGCCACTTATGGTGGATCAGACAGTGGAGGAAGTGGCTGCTTTTGACCCAATTTCAGCCGGCTGACGCCTAGTGTTGTATAACTATTTACATAGGGTGAAATCAATCTAAAGTTCAAAGGGATTAACTAAAGAAGGAAAATAATTCAAATCAATTTGTGTCCCTGCAACTCCAGGCATGGTTATACAAAGGGAATAATTTTATGTTATATATTCGCAACATAAATACATACAAAATTGTCAAAGTTAAAATGTTTGTGTCAGATAAGAATATAAATTTACCACTTTTGACAAAGAATAACGATGCTCCCGTAAGCAACACCTAGCATTATCCAGGAAATGTCAACATGTCACTGTTAAGACTTATCTGTCTCATCAGTGCTGCAATGGTGATAGGATTGGGCTTGATTGGTTTATATGTGCGCACTTGGTGCTACAGGTAAAGTCTTTCCATGATGATGTTTGATTTACAATGCCGTAGCAGAGAAAAGAAAGAAGGCCGAAAGGCTGGGGTATGCACGGTATGTGTATATATGGTATTTTTCTTTGATAGAGTGCTTTATTACTCTTAGTTAAAGCAATACACCTGGCATCTGCATAACGAGGGTGCACACAACCGTTTTTGTTCTCAAAACCATCAACAAAAAAAATTACATGAGTATTTAATCTGTCAAGACCAAAACACTAGATTGTAGGATGCAAGATTCTTCGACTATGCAGTCACCCATATTGAATAATAAAATCCCTCTCCGTTTCCTCCAATCGTGAAGACACCTCCGTAAAGAGGTCGCGGTTCTCCGATCTTTGCAGCGACAACCATAAACGGAGCAACGCTGTACACATGGTATATACCCTTTTCATTTACCACGCGACAGCTTTCCTTAAGTTCTTACCATTGCGCGCGCATCCTACTGTATATACTGATTGTCAGTAGATAGCGCATGCCTCTTGGTAGATTTCTTGAGCGGCTTGAAATAATGAAGGAATTGGGAGCATTCGCAAAGATGTTCGCCCATTTTGAGAAGACGTTGCGTTTATGAGCAGTTACTTCGTAGAGTATGTCCGTAGGAGTTAGGACTGTTGCATGTCGATGCTTGTCCATGCTTATCCTATACCGTCTTCAATGACCGCTTTCAAACGGAACATAGCTGGTGGTCAGAGAATGGAAAGATATATTAACCACGCAGTTGAGTTTATTTGACGGAGCAGAGAGCTACTCTATTTTAAATCTTGCTATCGGTACAATGAACGTGTATCCCACAGCTCCCACTACAACAGTTCAACAAATAGACCCCCACGACACACACGATTACTCCATGATGACAAATCTCAAATCACGTACTCTATCTGCGAATAAGTGTATTTTAGTTTTTTCCTTAAGTTTAAAGTTGTTAAAATTGACCAACTTTATATGGAAAAATATTAGCTGATGGAGTTATGTCTTAGAGACAATAACAATAAGTGTTACACCTCCGATTTATATTACTTATCGCTAGTTAGATGTATCCATGGGCGGAGCCAACTGTTGTGCCCGTTGTGCCCTTGCACACCCAGTTTTTTTGTGAAATTTTTGAGATCAACTCATCTGTACCAAATTCCATTTAAAAGAAAATGATAATTTACAAAATAGAAAAGGTCAAATGACCCGGCCTCTCAGTCATATCCCGCCCACTAGCCACTAGCCCACAAATGCCTAAACTGCTTCCGATCGGGATCGACTTATACCTCTTGACTTGGTCGCTCCAGGGTCCCTCTTCCTCTCTCTATCTCAAATCCCTAAGAGCATCTCCAGCCGTCTCCTCGGAAGGGTCTACAGGATCTTTTTTCGTTCGGATGGACGAAAACGGCCTAGTTGCGCCCCCGGATCCTCGTTTTCGCCCGGATTTGAGCTTTCATCCATCCGGGGAGCTCAGGTCATCCCCGGCCCCTCGGGGAGCGGATCTCGGGAAGGCGGAGGAAGATCTTGTCGAGCTGAAGGCGGAGGCGGAAGTCGTGGTTGCTGAGGAAGGCGTCGCGGTCGGTGGGCCGCCGGTGGTTGCTGATGCTGGGAAGGGAAGGAAGAGGAGGTTCTGCCGGAGGTCGAGGTGGAGGATGCGTACACATCTTGGGTAAGATGTGTATCCCCTTTTAATTTTCTTTCCTTCTCTGCTTAGGGTTTCATCAATTTGTAGATAGTTGTTTTCACTGCATGCATGTAGCGATTGAGCAAGTATTTTGAATATGCTTCTTATAATAGATAAATTATTGTAACTTGTGTTCAGTGAATTCCTAAAGTAGTTGAATATGTCAAGTATTTGTGTTACACAAATTTGAATCACCCCGTTGATATCGTGAAAACTAGAAGCCGCAGTTTGAATAAATAAACAGAGACCATATATTTGTTGGTGGTCTTATATTCCAGAACCTCTTTTTTGATATGGTGATTGCATGCTTTGCATGCTTTGATGTTTCTGTGCAATGGTAGTGTTCTATCTGTTAGTAGCTTGCAAAATGTCTTTACAAATATATAAAAATGTGTTTTGGAGAAAATCCAATGTGGTTGAGTTGTCTATGTTAGTTCCTTGCAGTATATATTTTGTTTGCATACAATTTTGTCACAGTCTCACAGAGATGTGTGCGCCGTTGTCAGTATGATTTAGTAGACGTAAATGGTTACAAATTAAATGCTGAACTAGTTATTATAAGATGAGATGCTGGCTACAATTTATAGTAAACATTCATGATCAACTGACTTGATCTACCTTTGCAACCAATGCATGAAGAAAACCAATCCTTAAAACTGAAATCCACCGAATTAGACAATCAAAGCCTCCGTGCTCCATATGCATGTCATACAATGTAGTTGCTGTTACGTGTAACGTTTGTAGCATGTATAGGATCAATTAGACATTTTCCTGGTTCCACACCATGTATAGGTTAGCGTAAGAATCAAGGGAAATCCCGGCCAATCAATAACGTATCAATATGTGTAATTCCTTGTAATCGTAGAGTCTTTGTGATCCTATATAACACGCATGCGACCTGGGGCCAAATGCACACTTTAGTCAATTAGTTTTTCACTGTATCAGAGCAACTCCTGCAAAATTGCATCTGATGTCTGCCTCATCGAGCTCCCTCTCACCCCTATCTCCTTCCCACAGTCATGGCGTCTTCAAGAAACTCACGAGAGGGAATTTTCTTCTGCAGAAGGCACAAGTCCTTCGTCTAATCCATGGAGCTCAACTGATGGGTACCTCGATGGTACCATGAAGGATCCCAAGAGGACTCACTGTCCTCGACAAGGATTGCAAGGAGATGCTCATCCCCAACTCTGTTTACACCGAATGGATTGCATGAGATCAGTTCGTGATCATCTTCCTCTCCAACACCCTTTCCCTAGAGGTGTTGGGGTAGGTCACCTCACACATCAATGCCGCTCCGATGTGGGAGGCTATTCCATTCCAAATGGCCGCCCATATCGGAGCAGTGCTGTTGTGCGAGGCGATCTGCCCCAACACCTTGGGGATATGGTGTTGGAGAGGAAGCCCAGCAGAAACTGATCCCGTGCCATCCATTTGGTCTAGTCGGGGTTGGGGACGAACCAGCTCCTTGCCATTCTTTTCGAAGACAGTGATCGTCCTCTTCGGCTCCTTCATGGTGTCGTCGAGGTACCTCATCAGTTGAGCACCATGGACTGGAGGAAGTACATGCCCCTTCCATTGCATAAATTCCTCCTCGTGAGTTTCTCGGCGACGCCATTACCGAGGGAATGAGAGAGGGGCGAGATGGATCTGGAGGAGGTTGCCATCAGATGTAATTATTTGGAGGAGGCCATGATAAACTAATTTTCTGAATCATACCTTTAGCCTCATGTCCACTAAAGGGTCTATTGGGAAGCAAGCTTTTGGTGTCACGAAACCATCCTCGACAAGGTGGTATGATCGCCTAGGGCATCCCGCAGGAGTCATCATCCAATAAGTTCTAAATAAAAATAGACTTGAGATTTTGGATGTGTGGGGCTGTCCTGAATTCTATGGGACGAAAGAAATATTATGTGAGTTTTATTTATTAATATAGAAAATTCGTGTTGGTAAGATTGCATGCAAAGCCTCGCTCACTACTGTTTCAACTTCTAGAAAACTCTCCAATACTAGGCTCAGATGGCTACTTGTTGTAGGATTGTTGCTTACCCTGCCTCTGCTCCGAAGGTTGGAGAGAGGTCGTGGTAAGGGTGATGCCGTCTTCCTCAATAACTTTGTGGACACGGGTTCTGTTCCTCCCTGATGTTGCTGCGAAGAATAAGCTCTCCTAGCCGGCCGTGGTGGCGAGGAGGAGGGCCAAATCGAAGCAGCGAGGTGCCTTACTATTCCTCTCCTAGACGGCCTTGGTGGCGAGGGGGGACGAGGCGAGGTGTACTGGTTTTGGATCTGGGAGGCAGATCATGTCCTCTTCGTCGGTGCTACTCGAGGTGGAGAGCTCGGCTGAAACTTCCCCTGGCTTGCCGTTGTGGCGAGGAGGGAAGCGGCAGCGGAGCGGCTACTCTTCAAGCTTTGCATCGATGATTGCCTTCAAGGTGCTATGGAGCTGCTCTTCCAGGGCTCCTTCGAGTGGAACACAGAGCGTCTTCTATCGACACTCTGATCCTTGGGCGACATGGTGGCCCCTACTCTACCTTCAGGATGGAGGCCCTTATCCGCATCCTTCGCCGGAGCTCGACGCTCCTCCACCGCCAAGTGGTTTGTCCCCGGAGAAGGAGGAGCCGGCGGGCGTCTGCGATGCATTGCCGGAAGTATGTTGTCGAGCGCTTTGGCATCGCATCTCGATGGACACGTCTTGAGATCACCGGCGGGAGGTGGCGGCGGCACCCAAGGACATGATCGATTTTCATCTTTCGTTCTAGGGTGTTTTCTGCATTTATTTAGGCCCTTTCTTCAAATTTTATGTTTCTTAGTGCGAGAGATATTAAAGGGCCTCTTTGTAATATGTACTCGCCACGTGTGTTCTACTGAATGAATTGCTGGGGTCTTCTAGACCCTATGTTAAAAAAAATTCCGATCAATGTTTTTTATTTTATTTTTCCGATCAATGTTACTAGTACTACTACTAGCCTTGCAGATTTCCACATCTAGCATGCCCACCCACGCTAAGGTCCAATCTGAAGTCAAAACATGTCTCCTCGATGCACGGCTAAAGACTTGGCCTGATTTGCGAAGAGAGAAACCGTTTCTTGCTCGAGAGTTGTCCTTGAATAGTTGACTGTTCAATTTAGCCGCGCGCCTGGGGTTAGACCTGCTGAAAAGGAACTGAAAGATAGCCGAAGGTGATGACAACAGAACAAACAAAACCTGTAGAAACGCGTGCAGCCCCGCCGAACTCTCTGCACAAAATCGGGACACGGACATCAACCAAAAGCAAAGCAAACAATCAGGAGTTCACGCCAGTTTCGAACGCATGGGTACAACAGAAAGTAACCATGGAAGAAGAAAAGGCAGGAACTGAACTAGGTTAGCAAGTGTGTCATTGTAGAGAAATCTGCAAATCTTGCGAGAAACTGCCAAGGACTAAACTAGCTCAACGGTTTGTCCCCGTCTGATGAGTCTACATATTATGAGCAGCTGCACAGTAATCTGCAAATAATAGAAGGCATCTGTCCCCATGGGCCATGGCTTGGTGCACACTAATTCACTCGTAACAAATTCGTTAGTTGGCATGGTACCCGGTGACAGTACCAGCACCAAAAAAGTTTCTTAGTGGTTGACTTTCGATGGATAAACTTCAGAAAATCCGTTCAGTCTCCTGTCGTTTCCAAAGTTCGGACACTGTTAGGTCCGGGGGCAAATCGAAGCCGGTACAGGTTTGACAATGGCGTTGCGCGCTGTCTTGCAGGGATCTGACCAGAACTTACTTGCCGCATACCGTGAACTGCTCGTTTTTCAGCAATGCCTTCAACCCTGAACATACCCATGTAGTCTAAGAAATGCGGGATGAACGCTAGTAAAGTTTGTCTGTTGTCGGCAACGGAGAGAGATGTGTAAGCATGTCTACTGTTTGCGCTTGTGCAGTTGAGACGCATTCTCAGGATTCTGATTTTAATTGGCCTGTCTTGGGGTGCTCAATTTCCTTGCGTTATGTAGGATTGTCAAAATTGTTAGGCCCATGGCCAACACATGCCTTGGAATGCTTGATGCCGACCTGCACAAGCTTGTGTTTGGCAGCATGTACATAATACTCCTGTGTACAGTATAGACTTTGACAGGCGTTCTTCTGTAGACTTGTGAAAACTATTCATTTCTCGTTGACATATATCTATTGTGTTGGATTATTAGGCAATTTCTATGTGAGTTTAATTACCGAAATCAAGATTACAGATGCACAAGCATACTTAACCATACACATCAGACTAAGCACATGCATCAGATCTGAACATGGAACAAGTAGCAGTGCAAGGTAGGAGAAGAAAAACACGTACATCGCGACCAGGAAGGTCGCACCAGTAGCAGCACCACCACCATGGGAGTTGTTCATGTCGCCCATGGTGTAGTCGGATCTGTCGATGGAGCAGCCGAACCGTCGATGAAGAAGACGAACAGCAGCGAGCAGTCGCGCCGAGACGCTCCCCAAAAACCTTATCGCCCGTCTCCGGTGCAGGATCTCAACGGACGGTGTCGAGGGTACTCCTCGCCAATGCCCTCCGATAGGGGCTTAGGGTTGATGGAATCCTGCAAGCTGACACGAGACATCGGTTCACAGACAAGCGGGGAGAGCGATTTACCCAGGTTCGGGGCCCTCGATGAGGTAAAACCCTTACGTCCTGCTCGTCTGTTCTTGATTATGATGATAATGGGTTACAATGGGGCGCCGAATAGTTCGGCTGAGATCTCGTCGAGATGGCTATTGCTAAGGTGACCTAGCT
>NC_061511.1:83096524-83128790 GCF_022539505.1 Lolium rigidum
CGGCGCCACGAACGGGCAGCACCTCCGTACTCGGTCACACGTTCGGTTGTTGATGAAGACGACGTCCACCTCCCCGTTCCAGCGGGCAGCGGAAGTAGTAGCTCCTCTTGAATCCGACAGCACGACGGCGTGGTGTCGGTGGTGGTGGAGAAATCCGGCGGAGCTTCGCTTAAGCGTGCGGGATGTGGTGGAGGAGAGAGACCGCTAGGGTTTGGGGAGAGAGGGGGTTGGGCGCCGGCCCTCTAAGGGGTGCGGCCAAGGCTGAGGCTTCAAGTGATCTGCCCCCTCTCCTATGCCCCTCATTATATAGGTGGAAGCACCAAGAGTTCTAGTCCAAGTCTTCGAATAAGACCCCAACACTAAAACCTCCCATATGTGGGAAACCTACTCAAGGAGGGAGTCCTACCCAAGGTGGGACTCCCACCTTTCCTTGAGGTGGGTTGGCCGGCCAGCCTAGGGAGTCCACCTTGGACTCCTCCCCTTTAGGGTTGGCTGGTCATGCAAGGTGGAGTCCCTCCGGGACTCTACTTTCCATGGTGATTTCTTCCGGACTTTTCTAGAACCTTCTAGAACCTGCCATAAATGCACCGGATCATTTCCAAACTTGGAATATGACTTCCTATATATGAATCTTATTCTCCGGACCATTCCGGAACTCCTCGTGATGTCCGGGATCTCATCCGGGACTCCGAACAAATATTCGAACTCCATTCCATATTCAAGTTCTACCATTTCAACATCCAACTTTAAGTGTGTCACCCTACGGTTCGTGAACTATGCGGACATGGTTGAGTACTCACTCCGACCAATAACCAATAGCGGGATCTGGAGATCCATAATGGCTCCCACATATTCAACGATGACTTTAGTGATCGAATGAACCATTCACATACGATACCAGTTCCCTTTGTCACGCGATATTTTACTTGTCCGAGGTTTGATCTTCGGTATCACTCTATACCTTGTTCAACCTCGTCTCCTGACAAGTACTCTTTACTCGTACCGTGGTATGTGGTCTCTTATGAACTTATTCATATGCTTGCAAGACATTATACGACATTCCACCGAGAGGGCCCAGAGTATATCTATCCGTCATCGGGATGGACAAATCCCACTGTTGATCCATATGCCTCAACTCATACTTTCGGGATACTTAATCCCACCTTTATAACCACCCATTTACGCAGTGGCGTTTGATGTAATCAAAGTACCTTTCCGGTATAAGTGATTTACATGATCTCATGGTCATAAGGACTAGGTAACTATGTATCGAAAGCTTATAGCAAATAACTTAATGACGAGATCTTATGCTACGCTTAATTGGGTGTGTCCATTACATCATTCATACAATGATATAACCTTGTTATTAATAACATCCAATGTTCATGATTATGAAACTAATCATCCATTAATCAACAAGCTAGTTAAGAGGCATACTAGGGACTCTTTGTTTGTCTACATATCACACATGTACTAATGTTTCGGTTAATACAATTATAGCATGATATATAAACATTTATCATAAACATAAAGATATAAATAATAACAACTTTATTATTGCCTCTAGGGCATATCTCCTTCAGCAAAGACCGTGCCGGTCCCTGTTGCCGCGCTTCAGGCCGTGTCTCCCACGCCCTGCACTCTTCTCCTTCTTGTCCGGTGAACCAATAGACTGATCGTTGGAATAAGGAAACCGATGACAGCCGATTGCGATCGGCCGTCATCGGTTTCCTTATTCCAACGATCAGTCTATTGGTTCACTGGGCAAGAAGGCGAAGAGTGCAGGGCGCGGGAGACACGGCCTGATGCGGGGCAACAGGGACGGCATGATGCTGGGCAGGCCAGCACGGTCTTTGCATCAAGGACTCGTTCACTTGACGGCGAGGGAAGAAAAGTGGGATCTGCTGCAAAGTACTCGTCACCTGTGGAGTCTGGCCATAGTGGTGATGGCGATTATCATTATTCCCGGCCCCGGTGAGTCCAATCGTGGCCCAGCCATGGAGAAGAGCGCAGGAGATGCGGCCACAAGGGAGGCGGCTGGGATTGCCGTGGTTCCGCGCCGGAGAGGCAAGTCGGCGTTGTTGTCTCGTCAAGGACTCGTTCACGGAACGGCGGCCGGGGAAAGGGGGGCCTTCTACAAAGTATATTGCGGCGTATATGTGACAAAACATTCTAATCATCGGCACTAAAATGGAAGAAAGAGCCAAGTGGTATCTCAAGTAGATATCATATGCCTCATACTTTGTTGGTCGAAACAAATATTAACATTCAGGGATGGAGTAAGTGAGGCCAGGTAGGATGCACAAGAGATTGATATTTGTGCCATCACACCAGGCTCACTTGCTCCAGCCCCGAGTGTACGAGTGACCAAACATTCTAATCATCGGCACTAAAAAGGAAGAAAGAGCCAAGTGGTATCAACTAGATAGCATATGCCTCATACTTTGTTGGTCCAAACAAATATTAACATTCAGGGATGGGGTCAGCGAGGCCAAGTAGGATGCACAAGAGATTGATATTTGTGCCATCACACCAGGCTCACTGGCCCCACCCCAGAGTGTACAAGTGACCAAACATTCTAATCATCGGCAAGTACAAATAAAATTAAAGACCAAATCATTCATAAAGAGAACCATTTAGCATGGAGCAGATGCTCCATAGGGATTATTCACCACTTGGTGACCAAGATGCTAGCAAAGGAGAGGCCAAGCAAGAACCAGTAAATCCAGTAAGTGATAGATATGCCTAAATAAGCAAGAACACATAGCATATCCCAGCTAACCAGATGAGACAAGTCTTGGTATCCAACTGAATCACCCAGCACCACCTAGCCTTTTAAAACCATCAGAAACAGTCCATTTTCTTCAAAGGATACCACTGTGGCATTCATTTACATGATCCCCTACTGTGCATATCTCTATTTTCATCAAAGCCAACAAGAAATAGAAATTTATCATTACTCAGTTGAGTTCAAAACAAAGCTGGGGTACCATAAGGGGTTAATCATCACTTGGTAGTAACCAAGTGATGCTGTAGCAGAGAGAGGCCAAGCCTGAGCTAGTAAATCCAGTAGAGATGGATATGCATAAGTAAGCAAGAACACGTAGCATATCCAAGTTAACCAGATAAAACCAACCTTGACAGCCAACTTAATAACCTAGCATCACCTAGTCTTTTAAACCATCAGAAACTTCCCATTTTCTTCAAAGGATACCACGAGTGGCATTCATTTACATGATTCCCCACTGTGAATATCTCTATTTTCACCAAAACGAACCAATTATCCAACTATGAGATGCAACCAGTGGCAGTAGCAAGAGCTAATGAGGTCACAGCACAGCATAAGCAATCCACACCAGTAAACAAGTCCTCATCACGTTATACAGGTTCAGACTTTGGATTTGTTTCCAACAAAGGTTGGAAAACAAATCAAATCCATTTAGTTTAACTGAATCATCACCAACACATGGTTCATTAATAAGAAGTGACAAGCATAGCACCAATTAATCAAGCAATATAGCAGCATCAGTAACAAGCATAGCACCAATTAATCAAGCAACATAGCAGCATCAGTAACAAGCATAGCACCAATTAATCAACTATAGCTCCATCAGTAACAAGCATAGCACCAATTAATCAAGCAATAGCAGACATGACTCAGCACATGACACTTTACTAAAGCCAAAGCTTCGAGTAAAGCAATTAATCAAGGCTTTCATGCGGTGCTTAGCGAGCAACAAGTCGCAAGCAATGGGATCATAATTCAATCCCCGTGCACATACCGGATAAATGGCATCAATTAACACCAACCTTCTCCCCCTCTCCGTAATTAGCCAAGTTATACGGAATAAGAAAAGGGGGCTGGAGCAACGATCATGGGAGGCCGGGCACCAACGGTTGGTTATGCTTGGTTTGCGCCAAGTACCCGACTTGACTTAGTATGTGTTGTGTGGCCCTGTGGGGGAAAAGCCTTGCTTGCTGCTCCTTCGAGGGTTTTTACGGGCTGGCTGGCCGTGCCGTGCCGGCGACCGCGACACACGCCTGCACTGTGCCTATTGGATCATCACCAACACATTTCATAGAAGAAGAGGCTAAGACACCCGATGCACGATTTTGGGAAGGAAGCATTAATGTCATAGCATGAATTGGAGCTGTAACTCATCCTATCCTTGCGTATCTAGGTATCCATCCAATCTAGTGCTACCCCTGCTGGTGCGAGGTGTAAATCAGTTCCCTCTTCGAGGCATTGACTGCTGGCATCATGGAAAGAGGCTTTTCGCTTTTAATTCTTGCCATAATAAGACGGTGCTTACTTTCTTGGCAATTGCTTGCAAGGGACTGGAGCAACTAGCAACACAGCAGCATCAACATCCAGAGCACAACAACAACACAACATCATCGAGAGCATTTCATCGAGCACTTTGTGCTCGCGCGGGAGAGGAAGAGGGAGGGGAGGGCAGAGGTGGAGCTCACCGACAACAGGGGTGGAGGAGGAGGTCGACGACGACGGCAGGGGTGGAGGAGGAGGAGGACGCGGCGACTCCTCCTTGATGCGGCGCCGGACCCTCCTCCTCCACGCCGCGACCCCTCCTCCTACACGCCGCAGCGGCATGTGCTGTTGGTGGTGGCGGGGATGGGTGGAGCGTGGCGGCATGCGGCCCTCGCGGAGGAAGGCGGTGGCGACGGCGACCATGGAAGGCGGCGATGCACGGTAGGGAGAGGGGAGAGAGGGGAATTGAACGGGCGAGGGAGGGGGGTACGACATTGATATAAGAGACACTATTTCTGTGGCGCACCAGAACGAGTGCGCCACAGAAACAATTATTTCTGTGGCGCACCAGTATAAGTGCGCCACAGAAACACTTATTTCTGTGGCGCACCCTGCCCTATGCGCCACGGAAGTAACTACACTAATTATTGGTGGTGGCCGCATGTGGGCCCCACCTCATTTTTGTGGCGCATGGTTTAGGAGTGCGCCACAAAAATAAGCTATTTTTGTGGCGCACCCTGCCAGGTGCGCCACAAAAAAGCTTTCTGTGGCGCATATATGGCTGGTGCGCCACAAAACTAAGATCTCACCTATAAGGCTTTTCCTACTAGTGTCAACATCAACCTTGAGAGAATCACAAACTACTCTGAAATTTTTCATGCGTAATGGAGACTTTTTCAAGTATTTTACAGTCTCTCTAAGCTTGCCAATCAAAGGTTCCAGCGGTGCAATACCATCATTCACAATCAAATTGATTATGTGTGCACAACAACGAACATGAAAGTACGTACTTAGGTATGAATTTTGTTGATTTCCTAGCTTTGAAACGGCCTGTCAAATTTGTAGCAGCAACATCATTTGAGGAAGCATTATCCATGGTCATTGTCATGATCTTATCTTCTATTTTCCATTCTTGGCAACATTCAAACACTAATTGAGCTATGATATTGCCTGAGTGTGTGGTGGATCTAACTCAATGATATTCAGAACACGAGATTGCATATTCCATTCATCATCTATGTAGTGAGCAACCAAAGCTAAGTAGCACATATTCTGGTTTGAAGTCCATAAATCACATGTCAAACTAATGTTCTCAACAGACCTGAGTTGCTTCTTCAGAATTTCTTTTTCAGATAAATATGCCTTCATGCATTCTGGTCTAATAGTTTTTCTACCAATGAACTTGTATGATGCATTCATATAATTCATGAGGATATTAAACCAAGCATGCTCTACCATCCTAAAAGGATACTCATGCACAATTATCATCTTCTCTATGATCTTACGACACTCTTCATGATCATATTCATTATTCACTATAAGAGATGCACCTGGCTTTTCGGGATCAAATCCAATTGCACTTTGACGCAAAAGTTTTGCTTTCTTGTTCAGTATGATTGGGCAAGCATCTTTATGCCTATTGAGACTAGTAGTTGACCCTCCACCATAAGCAAACAACTCAAAACAATGCAAGCACTTCGCCTTTTTAACAACTTCACCTGGCCTCTTTTTCGATACAGCTTTGACCTCTTTGAAATACTTCCAACACTCTGAACGCTTAGCTCTGGTTCTCTTCACTTTGGCCTTACCATCAAAAACTTGTGTGGTTTTTCTTTTCCCTGCTTTCTTTGGCATCTCAATGGATCTGACCTCTTCAAATTCATTGTCATTTTGGCCATCACCTAATCCAAGAGATGGCTCGGACATTTCATCATCCATATCAATCTTCTCTGCCTCGTCAATTGATTGATAGTCATCATCAACCTCTATCCATACATCTTCCTAACAAAGTTAAAAAATAAACAACATGATTAGAGTAATGATTCATCACATATGCTACTAATCGGATTTTGAGGCCAACAATAAACTGAACGTATAACACTTTCTGCATAACTAATTGATTCATACTATCTATTTTGTAGACCAACAAAACTCACCGATTCATCACCAACAGCAATGATTTCCCCTCCCTCTGCTTGAACATCGCTGGTCGGTGGTCGACGTGCACGTGCAGGTTGAGCTCGTGGAGGCTTTCTCGCCGTTGAGACAATCGCTGACTGCCAGCGGCGCCGGCGCTCCAGAACCAGAGGTTGTCTTCGACTTGGAGGCCAGCTGCTTCTGCTTTTTCATTGCGCCGACGAACTGCGACGCGGAACACAGAAGAGAGGCGATGAGGGCGAGGGTCCATGGGGGAACGGCAGAACACAGATGAGAAGCGACAAATATATAGTAGGAGAAGACCAGCTAGGCCACCGCCCTAGCCATTAAGTGGATCAAGAATTCAAGATGGGGAGATGAACGAGGAGACAAAGTAGGAGATAATAACGAGGAAGAGGAGGCGACTAGGTGCAGATATCGTTCCGTGAGGTGACCACTTTAGTCATTTGGTCTACCTAGACGGGCTTCATCTTAGATGGGCTACAAAATATACTGGGCCAACGCTTTCTTGTCGATCTTAACGAGTAGCTCACGAACGATATCTGCTCGATTGTTTAGCTCATTAAGATTAACGAGCAAAAAATGATGCTCAGCTCGGCTCGTTAAGATAACGAGCTGAATTCAAACGAGTCGAGCAAGCGAGTGCTCATTAAACTCGTCGAGCTTCAAGTTTTATGTCCAGCCCTATGAACATGGGTCCATCTTGTACCGATCTCGTCTTTGTTAGCCTCGAGCGACATCTCCTTCCCACAGCTCGTAAGTCATATGTCATGACTTTTCGACAACATACGGCTTGTGCAAATTAGAATACATGCCATATTTTCATGCACTAACTTTTTCGGGTGGAACTAGGGAAACGACCATTCCTAGGTGGGCCAAAAATCGTCAAAGCAGGAGAGCAGAACTATCGGCAATTAGTACCTCCATTCCAAAATAAGTTACTTAATTTTATGTAGACACGAATGTATCTAAATGCATTTTGATATGATATATTCGTATCTAAAGAGAGAACCTAAGTCACTTATTTTAGAAGAGGGATTATGATTTACATCGGTAGAAATACGGTGAACCATGCATGACCAGTTAGCACCTCCGATCATTCCGTCAAAAAAAAAGTTAGCACCTCCAATCATTGTGTGTGCATTCATGGGTCCCTGCTCCTCTTTTGTCTCTAGGCTAGTTAAACCGGATATCAAAACACAACTACTCCCATCCGTCCATAAATAAGTGTACATGCGGGTTTTTTAAAACAAATTATGAAGTGTAGTAAAAATATATTGGAAACATGGATCTCTCCTCTTTAGTTCTTTCACCTCTAATAAGCTAAGTGTATGTAGAAAACAAGAATAATATGTGCCTAATATTATTGGGTTTGATTTTCGTACAATGAGAGAGAAGCAATTAAAGTGCATTGGAAAGATAGAAGTACACTCTTTTGTGGACAAAGTTTAGAGGTAGATGTTCACTTATTTGAGGATGGAGGAAGTATGTGGCAATTTTCTTCTCCCAAACACAGTTTCCTTTCTAGGGTGTTTTGACTCGGTGTGTAATAAAAATAAAAATAAAAATAAACGAGACCAACTCAGGAGCTAGCAGCCGTTGGTATCTATAATATCTATAAAGTTCATCCCCACTAAAATGCATTTAATGTTTGCAAGCTGAAATCTGGTGTAGCCACATCACCTCAATTATTCCTACCCCTTTGATTTCAAATCTATGGTCATTAGTTATCACATGTAGCCCACTTCTACATCTTGACATGTCACCTCAACGCATATTTTCAACTGATGGTAGGCATACCAGGAGACAAAAGCCATCAGTTTTATTACAGATTGAGCAAGTCTCTTCTCCTTCTCGCAGTTCTTATCTCCACCCATTGATCTGCTCCATATCCTCATCTTCACACTGATGGTGTATCATTTGCGTCACACGTCAGCTACCTAAGTCATCCTCTCGGGCGGTTCCAAATTGGGATTTGCGAATGTCTTGAGGCGTTCTTGCTTGCAGGTAGCCATGGGCTTGACGCATACAAGGAGCGACATCGATTTTTCGTGCTGGCAAACTCAGCGTGAAGACGGTATGCTCCAACTATTAACTTCTATAAGAGATCGGCACATTGAAATTAAATTCCGTGGTTCCCTTTCATCTGTTGGGCAGAAACGTGCCTTCCTCCTTTCCTGCGATCTGTTGCGATTAGATTTGATTCTTCTTATCGAACATCTGCTATGGTACCTTGCTTCTGGACTGTATACGTCCATGGTTAACCTCGCATGCATCTCAAATTCTTGCATCTAGAAGACTGCGTTCTATTCCGACGATCCGATTGTGGCTAGCGACTCAATATGGTCCAGTCAGATCTCTCATGTATATGCAGTGTAGATCTTTTTTCTAATTTCGTGTGTTTCCTTTCTCCAATTTTTTTTTTGCTGATATGCGATGACTTTCTCCAGAGTTGTGTCTATTGCAAAGATGTAATAAGGATATGAGCTAAATATTTTACGATGCGTCAAATACTTTTGTAAGATGGAGATTCTGGATGGCAAGGAAGAGTTGGCATCAGGACTCACTCACTTGCAGACCGAATGCTCCTCCATCAATATTGTGTCAGCATTCAGCAAACGTTTTCCACAGAAATTACTCTTGCCTGCAGCCCTGCAGGTCAGTCATCCAAGCAGATTTGCCCATGGAAATTACTCCCAAGATGAGTTAAGTATTTATGCATTTGTTTTAAAAATAATACCCTCTTATGTTTCGATATTGAAATCTAGCTTGGCCCTTTTTATCACTAATGCATGCAGAATGACTGTAATGTATGCATCTAATTCAAATCAGTTTCAAAAAAAAAATCAAATCTGCAACGTAAGAGGCCTTGGCTTCATGAGTTTGGTATGTACAGAGACACGGACAAGCTTTTGTATCTTTAGTTGCCTAACTAATGAAACTTGGCTCTTCATCTAAGTATGTTTTAAGAGATTTGCTCATTTAAGAATGACTTCATATATATATATAGCATAATAGGATTTTTTTCTTAACTTTATCTTGCTTTGCATCCGTTGTT
Source organism: Lolium rigidum (assembly GCF_022539505.1). Classification (NCBI taxonomy): domain Eukaryota; kingdom Viridiplantae; phylum Streptophyta; class Magnoliopsida; order Poales; family Poaceae; genus Lolium; species Lolium rigidum. The sequence continues at coordinate 83,106,010 of NC_061511.1, forward strand.
ACTAAAATATAGTGCTTTCATTCAGCCATTGTGACTGAAAAAATAATTCAGTGTGTCAAATTTATTCTTTCCATTGTATGCAAATGTCTTATTAAAGGAATTCGTTGTAATGATCAGTGCTATGCAAGCTTCTACATTAGCCAACTTAAGTAATTATCTTGCTTTGATCGATGTATGATACTCAGATATAAGTGAGACAGTTTTTTTTTTCCGTCTTACTTGCTCTTACAAATGCTTATTGGTCGAATATGGATGTGTTTCCATCAATGTTACATATTCTCATCGTATTTTAATAGACAAATTCATGCCATCTTTTGCATACAAGAAAATCATGTATGATGACCGCCGCAACGCGCGGGTTATCAACTAGTTTTTTATACAAGAAATTCCTTGAGTGCACAATGAAAGTACCAGGACTCAGACTCTGGCCGGCAGCTTGTGCTTCTGTAGAGCATACCAACGGACCGGCGGCTCGTTCTCTACACCAGCTTAATTTTATGGATAAGAAATTTTGGTTTTGCTAGTTTCTATTCTACATCATCGATCTCTATCATGATTCATGCACTTAAGTTACAAGTTGGATTGAAACTAAGATTTTTTCTCTTCAAGTTGTTGCAGTTGAATTTTTTGTTGTGAATAAAGTCGCATATAGAAAAAGTGCCACACAGTTTTGAGTGTGAATATTCCGCAACTAGTTACGGGTGTACCTCATTTTCATTTTTTGTGACACTCCATGTTTCCGAAAAAGTTACACTAAAATCCACAGTTTTTAGCTATAGTATTTTTGAGGAAGACTGTAATAGCCATCAGTAATTAATGAAACGTCTTGATTTGCGAAAAAATGTTTTCAAATCGTCAGATTTGCATCTTGATATGTGTTAATGGTGAGTTGCATAAGTTGGGTGAAGATTGGATGATGACCAACAATATCCAGTCTTTTTTTAGGCACCATCTGTATTCTGTTTGCTCGCAAATACAGCCGCGTGTGCATGCACGTAAGAACATGCCAAGCGCCTACCCCAAGTCCCCAGCTATGTACGCCTTTCCACAACCGAGCAAGAAGACCAATTTTAATGGATTCGACATGTCCAAACTTTCCTACGCACGCCAAATTCAGGACCATCGGCAGTCGCCGCAGCGGCAGTCGCAGGCGCGGCAGGCGCAGCTTGGCCACCACAACGACGGCCAGCAGCACCAGCCATCCGCCGCCGCGCCAGGTTCCGTCGCCGGCGCCTCCCCCTCCTCCAGCGTGGCCTCAAGGCTGCAAAATCAAGACACAAGATCCGAGAACGTCAGGATGACGACGATGATAGTCGACTAGCAGGGGATACGAAAACCGCGAACGCAATGCAAACGATCGAAGAGAGATGACGCACGCAGGGGAGACGGGCGTGCGCCTGCAGTCGCTGTCCGTTGAGGCGGCGAACCTGACGGACTTCGTGCTCATGGTACTGCCGCACTTCCCGCAGTCATCCTTCACGCACAAACCCCCGCTGGAGCTTCCCGGCGACGTCGACGACGACACCTCTGGGACGACCGGGAGCCTCGTGGCGGAGGAGAGGCGGTGGAACACGCCGGCGGCGTCGTAGTAGAGGTCGCCGACGCCATAGAGCGGACCACCGAGCTCGCCGGAGTTTTCGAGCTGGATGCTGAACAGCGACTGGTCGGAGGTGGCGCTCCATTCTGCCGGGCATGTCGACTGCGTACGGAACATCGACGACGGGAGCCTCTTCGGGTCGTACCCGGCAACGGCGGGCTGCCCCTGCGCCATCATTGTCTGGACTGCCGGCGGAAGGGTCGTCGGCACGAACTCTTGATCCGCCACGGCCGGCTCGGCGGGGGCCTCGATCTGGTAGAAGCTCTCGTAGGAGGAGGTGGAGGACAAGGACGACTGCCTGTCTAGCTCGGAGACGGGGATTCTCTCGCACGACGATGGTGGGGCCGGCGACCAAGCCGGCGACGGCAGCGGTGATTCGGTCGCCGTCGAGAAGGAGTTGGAGTGGGATAGCTTGCGGTCGTGCATGGGCTGAGCGGCCGCGGCGGGATCCTTGATCTCGGCCGCCATTGTTGTGTCACGCGAGGTCGTGACTGGTGACGATTACCAGGTCGTCCACTCCGTTCTTGATTAACGATGCAGAAGGCGGCGTCACAACGCCGGGGATCTACACACGAGGGACATAATTAACGTCTATGAGAAAACAAATCACATTGCAAGGGAAAAATGTAACAAAACCAAATTGAATCGATCTTAAAGAGAATGGAGCCAATCAAATCAAATTGCAATGGACAATTGCGCAAATCTCGATGGAGGCTCCGTTCCTAATTACCTGCTGCGAAGAACGAATTGGGCGCGCATGGCACCGGCGCAATGGTCGGAGCTCGGCGGCGAGAAGCCGGCAAGGGCAACTCGAGAAATGGAGCTCCGACAGGAGACATGGTTGGCCGGGCTAGGCTTTATATACCCTACTTCGGATCGACGATGGACGAGGAAGAGGACGGGGCCGTAAATTGCAGGGCAAATTAGGTGCTGCCATTTTGCTGGAAGCGGAACCTACTTTTGGCATGAAAAAGAAACGTGGACGAGCAGTTTGACGAGCTGATTTTGCACCCAGCAGATATCGTAGCCGTTCGTGTCGCGCGGAGATCCGAGCCCGTTGTTGACCACTTTACATGCATGTGACAGTATATATGCCACGGAAACTAAAACCGGAGGCCGAACTACACGTGGGACTTTATTTCCAAACAGTCAACATTCATATTTCAGAATTTTAAAAAAAATCTGAAACAAAAATTTAGGGATAGCAACGTGCACAATCTCAATATAAAATACTTTACATCCTAGACTACAAGAAAATGACAAAATCTGAAAAATTTCAAAACTGTATAATTTGTCAGATTTTGTTATTTTGCGTAGCTTAGAATGTAAAGTAGTTTGTATCGAGATTTTATAGGTTTGTAGTATACATCATTGGCTACCGATTGAAATTTGTCTCAGATTTTTAAAACTTTAAAATACTTATTTTAAGAGTTCAAAAATAAAGCTACATGTAGCTCGGTCTCCATTTGTTCACTCTCTCTTGTAGATCAAGAAGGATACATCACCGAGAGGTATGTATGTTCACCTCGGAAGCACCGTTTGTTGCGGTGTTGGATCGATTAAATCATAGCGAGGACTTTATCAACCAACGTTGTCAAACGTATTTCGCTCTTGTTCATCAAGGGTGTAATGATCATGTAATCTCGTTACTTGCATCTACCTTAGATTAGATCTTGATTTTTGCTCGGGCTTTGAGATATTTTTTTTTGTTTCTTATTGCACGTTCACTTCAATTTTGATAAATATTCCTACATCACACTCCTCTTAAATTTAGAATAGAAATTAAATAGATGGACTAGTGAATGAGAGAGAGAGAGTGTGTGTGTGTATATGATGGGTGCCCGTAGCCATTGTACCCTATGCGTGCAGAAGATTACTTCATGTGCAAATTCTCAAAGCAAACAAAAGAAATAGCGTGCATGGTAGAATTGCATTTCTCTTCAATTGTCCGCTTGCATAACTCACCGAACATCTATTATATACTAAAAGCACAATACGAAAGTTTAAAATAGAGACACCAGATTAATCCACATCATCTCAATTATTTTAATGGTTAGATCTAAATTTTATGGCTGACATTTAATGTAAAATTATTAGTAGCGTAACCGCGTAATTCCCTGGTTGACATGATATATATCTAGAAAGTTATGTGCTTTTGATACGTGTAGACTCCCGTATGAATTAATGTCCAGTGAATTATTTCCGTGAAAGATGCCCATGGGAATAGCATAGTCAGTTCAGAAAAAAAAAACAATAAATGGCTGAGTCCGTTTGGAATACAGATACAGATCCGTAAAAAAATGGGGATTCACTAGACCTATTCCATACAATCGTAACAGCTCATTCTGTTCAGAAAAATAGATACGATGCACTAGCTTATAGCTAGGTCCTTATGAATAGCTCAGTCCGTCCAAAAAAAATAATATCATGCACTAACTTAGCTAGCTAGAGCGCTTAAATTGTGATTTTGGACGGAAAGATCTACTATTATATACTTATAAAACAATATACACATCTAAAATAGAGACGTCATGTGAGATCACATCATCTAAATTTATTTTAATAGTTATATCTGAAATATAAGCCTAGGATTTATCGAAAGATGTCACGTAATGTTGGAAGTAGCTCGATTTGACAGACTTGACATGCTCTATGGTTGTACGAGATAAAATGTTAACACAAAAAGTGACACTGTCAAGATAAAATGTGAAAAAACAAACTTGACACGGTCTATGGTAAAGTCCTATCTTCATAGGACTCTTGGTGCAACTTCTTTTAGCATATCTACAATTTTAATAAGTCGATGTAAAAACGATCTCTTACATGAGCATCGTTGGTGTATCAACAACATCTTTTAGGCATATTTAATGTTAGTACGGACATGAAAAAAATTAGGCAAAAAATTGCATGATCTACACGGATTACACGAATCTATTAATTTCTATAATTTATGATAACCGAGTTGGTTTTATGATCATACATGATCTATGCAAACATTGGGTACGCGCACACAGAGTTAGTGCAAGCATTTCATGGTTAAATCTTGAAAATTCTTGAGTGTTTCTAAGAAAAATACCGATCACCTACCATATTTATCTATTTATATATCTATTACATATCAACCAAAATTAAGATAGATGAGTTCTAAAATTGAGACGACACATCACCCTAATTATTTTGATAGTTAGATCTAAAATATATTGCTATGATTATAAAAAGATATTAATAGTTATGTAGTTGTATAATCTGGCTTGACATGGTCTGAGTATATAAATTCAAATACCAAAGAGAAATCGGAAATTCATCTTGGCTCCCGGGAGCATTTGCTCCCGGATTTTTGGGGAGCAAATTTTGTTTTTCAAAACTTTTCAAAAAATTCTGAAAAAAATCATGCACGTACCTGACCATGGCACGCACCACCTTGTGAAATGTCGCTGCGAAATGTCATCGTATGCATCCTGGGCAAAAAAGACAAATTTCCAGATCTGAGATTCATATTTTTGGATCTCATTTCATGTCAGAATTTTTTTATTTTTGTCCAGGGCGCATACAATGACATTTTGCAACGAAATTTTACACGGTGGTGCGTGCCATGGTCAGGTACATGCATGATTTTTTCCGGAATTTTTTGACAAGTTTTCGATTTGTTTTAATTTTTCGAAAAAACCGGGAGCAAATGCTCCCGGGAGCCAAAACGCCGCTCCCGAAATGTCATCAAATAACCGTTATAAAGGACTTGTACTTCTAAGGAAAGGCGATTATATAATAGTTTGCATAAAAATCTGATCAGACTCAATTCGGATGTCCGGTTCAAATAGCCTGCTAGATGTACAACATAAATTCTTCGGAGAGTTGGTAACTTGGTATTTGATACCATGCATGACCTCATTAATGGAATCAAAAGATGAAATATACTATTTGTACTTTTAACTTGCAAAAACCATGAAAATTGTTCCCGTAGTAAAAAACTGATCCATAAAATTTTGAATTATCACACAGACACTTTTGACATATTAAGGATTATGCTCTCGCAATTGCGAGGGCCATAATGCTAGTTCATATAAATAGAACAACCATTATTCTCTGATTTAAATGAATAACCGTCTTGCATTAAAAAAATCCAGATATAATGTTCATGCTCAACGCAGGCACAAAATAACAATTATTAAGGTTTAAAACTAATCCCGAAGGTAGATGTAGAGGGAGCGTGCCGATGGCGATCACATCGACCTTGGATCCATTTCCAACGCGCATCGTCACCTCTTCCCTCGCTAGGCTTCGTTTATTCCGTAGTTCTTGTTTCGAGTTACAAATGTGAGCAACCGAACCAGTATCAAATACCCAGGCACTACTACGAGAACTAGTAAGATAGACATCAATAACATGTATATCAGATATACTTTTCTTCTTGATGAGGCCGCTCTTCAGATCAGCCATGTATTTGGGGCAATTACGCTTCCAGTACCCCTTCTCCTTGCAGTAATAGCACACAGTATCAGGTTTAGGGCCAACCTTAGGCTTCTCAGGAGGCGCAACAACTTTCTTGCCGCCCTTCTTGAAGTTGCCCTTCTTAGGTTTGCCCTGCTTCTTGAAACTGGTGGTCTTGTTGACCATCAACACTTGGTTCTCTTTCCGTATCTCTACCTCAGCAGATTTCAGCATGGAGAAGAGTTCAGGTAACTCTTTGTTCATGTTCTGCATGTTGTAGTTCATCACAAAGTTCTTGTAACTAGGTGGCGGTGAGTGGAGTACACGATGAATACCCAACTGGTTAGGAATCACTATCCCCAAGTCACTGAGCTTCTTCGCATGCCCGGGCATAGCGAGCACGTGCTCACTAACGGAGCTACCCTCTTCCATCATACAGCCAAAGAAGTGTTTCGAGTCCTCATAGCTTTCCACGGCCGCATGAGTTTCAAAGATAGCTTTTAGCTCACGGACCAGCTCATAAGGGCCGTGGTGCTCAAAATGCTTTGGAGCTCCGCCTCTAGGCTGCACAGGATGGCACACTGAACTTGGGAGTACCGAGTCTCGTAAGTATTCTTTACATCCACATATACTGCAGGTGGAGGTGGGGGACCTAGCGGTGCATCGAGCACATACTGCAGGTTTCCACCAGTGAGGAAAATCCTCACATGAAGGAACCAGTCAGTGAAATTGCTTCCATTGCTTTTAAGCTTTTCTTTCTCTAGGAACTGGTTAAAACTGATGGTGGGGGCTGCCATGATCTACAACATATTTGCAAAGAGTTTAGACTAAGTTTATGGTAAATTGAGTTCAATTTTAATTCTTAAATTAACTAGGTGAACTCCCACTCAAAACAACATCCCTCGCATTGTCTTAGTGATCACACAAACCAAATCCACTACACCAAGTCCGATCTTCACGAGAAAAGATGTAGCTTCAAAGGCAAACACTCAAAGTGTTCATCATTTCATTTATATAACTCATGCTCTACCTTTCGGTATCCCGTGTTCCGATACCATGTCTGTACATGCTAGGCTCGTTAAGGCAACCTTAGTATCCGCGTGTGCAAAACTGGCTTGAACCCGTTGTATGCACATGTAGAATCTATCACACCTGATCATCACGTGATGCTTCGAAACGATAAGTCTTTGCAACGGTGCATACTAAGGATGAACACTTTATTATCTTGATATTTAGTGAGAGGGATCATCTTATAATTCTACCGTCGCGATCTAAGCAATACAAGATGCATAAAAGGATTAACATCACATGCAATTCATATGTGATATGATATGGCCCTTTAGTGTTTGCGCCTTTGATCTTCATCTCCAAAGCACGGACATGATCTCCATCATCAACGGGCATAATCTCCATCATCATCGGCGTAGCGTCAAGGTCAATGGCGCCGTCTTCATGGTTGTTCTCCCATGTAGCAACTATTACAACTACTTTGAAATAATACCTCAACATGAAATATAAAGACAACCATAAGGCTCCTGCCGGTTGCCACAATACAATAATGATCACCTCATACATATTCATCATCATATCATGGCCATATCACATCACCAAACCTTGCAAAAACATGTTAGACACCTCTAATTTGGTTTGCATATTTTACGTGGTTTAGGGTTTTCGAGTGAGATCCAATCTACCTACGAACATGAACCACAACGGTGATACTAGTGCTGTCAATAGAAAGAGTAGATTGAATCTTCACTATGGTGGTAGAGACAGACACCCGCAAAAGCCACCCGCAAAGCCACTTATGCAATACAAGTTGCATGTCAAGCGTGGAGCAAGTCTCATGAAACGCGGTCATGTAAAGTTAGCCCGGGCCGCTTCATCCACCATCCCGCAAGATGCAAAGTACACTAACTAAAAACAACAAAAGCATCAACGCCCACAAAAATCATTGTGTTCTACTCGTGCAACCAATCTATGCATAGACACGGCTCTGATACCACTGATAGGATTCGTAGCATAGAAAACAAAAAAATTCCTACCGCAAGAATGAATAACAAGCCAAGATTCAATCTAGTAGATGGTAGCAACGAGAAGATCATGAGACTAACCCTTAAAGATTCCAAAACCTACGAGATTAGATCTCGTTCCTAAAAAAAAAAGGGAAACATGGCAAACAAAACAACCATATGTTCCATCGTTTAATAGGAAAATAATTTTATGGAGTCTGGTCCAACTCCAGCAACTCACATGTGACATGACCACATGTCAATCGATGGAGTTAGTCCACAAAAATGAATTTGTGGAAGAGGTCCCATCAAATTATTTTACCCTTTAATGTCCAACTATTGCCTTGCACGCGGTTCCATCTCTCCATGAAACAACTCATTCTTCTGAGTGCAACATCCAGTATCTCTAAACTCATGTTGGCAAAGCACACTCTGAACCACCCAGGCTCCGAGCAATAGCAGGACGACCCCGGGGAGACGTTGAGTTTCGTCTCGGCCATCACCCGACGCCACAGCCTCAGCTCTCCTTCCACCGTCGCCTCGTCCAGCATCTCGCGCATGTCCACCCACACGAACAGCCCGGCGTTGCTGCGCATGCACCCGACGCCGGCGCGCGCGAGCCCGGCCACCACCTGATCGTGCCGCTCCCGCAGCCGGTCCCGGTTGGCGCGGATGTACCGCGCGGCGAAGGCCGTGTCCGAGAGCACCGCGGCGAGCGTCCGCTGCGTCTGCGACGAGACCCGCGTGAAGCTGGACATGCGCCTTGCCGTGGCCACGACGGCGTCGTTGTACGAGTAGACCACGCCGACGCGGAACCCCGGGATGCCGAGGTCCTTGGACAGGCTGTACACGATGTGGACTCGGCCGGCCATGCCATCGTCGCCGCGCTCGTCCACGAGTTCGGCCACGCTCACCAGGTCCGGCAAGGCATAGACCGAGCCGGAGTAAATCTCGTCGGAGATGAGGTGAATGCTGTTGCGCGCCACGAAGTCGAGGATGCCCTCCAGGACGGCTCTATCGACCGTGGTGCCGAGCGGGTTCGACGGGTTGGTGATGAGGACGCCGCGGACGCGCGTCCCGGCCGCAGCGGCCTCCTCGTATGCCGCCTGGAGCGCGCCCGCGCTCACCTGGAACCCGGTGGAGCTGCCGCAGCGCACCGGGACGATGTTCACGCCGGTTCTCCACCTCAGGTCCCTCTCAAACCTGCAACAACGTCACATGCACAGCACAAGGCAGGCTCAAAACCACGTCACTAACTAAACCATGTCAACGACGGAACAATGCAGCTGGTTTAGTCACCCTGGGTAGTATGGGGTAGGGACGAGGAGCGCGTCGCCGGGGTTAGCAAGGATGAACGTGAGGAGCTCGTTGGCGGCGGTGGCGCCGGCGGTGAGGACGATGCGGTCCGGATCGAACCTGGCCTTGCCACCTCTTATCTGCTCCATGAAGCTCGCCATTGCCACCCTGAAGGATCTGAGGCCATGGTAGTCCTGGAACACGATGTTCTGCCTGAACCCGCCGCCGCAGTCCTGGTGCTCCCTCAGGTACTCCTCCAATAGATCAAACGACACCTACACCAACAAACACTGCCTGATCAGCTTCCTGGAGCAGTGGCGAAGGACCAAAATAATTTAAGATAGGACAAACGTAAAAACTGATACACAGATTAAAATAGCCTTGAGACATTATGTTGTACTTCTTTTGATTTATATTAATTAACTTAACTTTGTCTATATATAGATGTATCTAGTCAACAAACAAAGCCTTATCGAAAAAAATCTAGTCAACAAACATGTCTAGATACATTGGTATCTAGATAAAATAGAGTCAATTAATTTGCATCGAAATGAGTACATGATTCTAGCACAATCACTGAGTACAATAAAAATAAAAACATATTTGGTTATAACTTATATGTAAAACCTACAAACATACCAATAATATCACTTCAATGGTAAGGCTTGACCTTATTTCATGAAAAAATCTTCTATAATTCATTAATTCTATCGATCTAACACTTTTGAATATACCTCACTCACTTCCACCTCGGTGTTGATGATCTTTGTCACCGGAAAATCCATTTCAATTGTTTTCATCGCCATAGTTAAAAGAAATACCAACTCCAAGGTTATAATATCGTTGGACGTTCCTTTCAAATATCAAGAAATCTCTCAATTTTCTAATTCTTCACGTATGAATCATTGATAAATCTCTGTAATACAAGAATTTTTTTTCACATTGCATCTAGAAAATGAGTATGTTTTTGGCACATAGTCTTAATTTTTTTGTTTGAATACGATTTTGTGCAGTGTTCACTAAACAAGCATAACTTCCTCATATGTTTTTGATGTACAATCACTCAAATTATTTAGAAAAAATAAATACATCTAAGTATATTCACAAAAATCAAAGTAGGACAGCTTCCCTGCCTTGCCCTAGAGAAACCTTTGCCCCCTGAAGCACATGAAGTGAAAAAAGATCTGGCAACAAAAATAGCCGCTAGCTCTACCTGGTTCTCTGCGAGGCCCATCTGAATGACACCTGATGGATTCACGATGGGGTGATAGGGGTCCTCATCGTAAGCCCTCCACCCTGCGAAGTAGGGTGAGTCCTCGCCATGCGCCGCCGACCTCGCCATCTCCGATAGAGAGGGCTCAGGGGAAGCATGCAGACTACCATCCATGAGTCTTGATCAGCTGGTGCTCCGAGGATCCAGGGGGTTGAGAGCTCAAGCTGTCCCGGTAGAAAATTTGCTGGTTTTCTAATGCCAATTGGGCAATGCAGGAGGCCAGGCCCTTTCAACTACAGTAGTATTTGTACACAAGATTTGTATATATCTATGTTGAGTGTGAAATTGTCAAGACGGGTGAGTTGAAACATTCCGGTTTTCAAATGATAAACAAACAATTGAGGGGCAGTCAATGATTGGTTGTCTCTGTTTACTCATAACACGCTGTATTAACATTAACTTCTGTTTTAAGACAAAAACAATATGGACTTCTTTGCGTAAAATGCTGCTGCTGCACCTGTGTCATGGTTATATTCCTATTTTGATCTTCATCCTTCAACATAGTCGTAGGTTGGCCTACCTGTTGTGACGGAGAAACCGGCCGTTTGACTGGTCAGCGGCCTGGAGAGGGAATATTCCACAGCTAATTACGGGCGCACCCTATTTTTATTGAGACACTTTTAAGTTATTATTAAAAAATGTAAATTAAAATTATGGATGTTGGTTATGATATATGTTGTGAATCTGCAAATTTTTGTGTTAACATATAACCATATATGACCTGTACAAAAAAGAGAAGACATAAGTGAATATTGTCGTGTACTATTTACACATCATTTGTTCTTTTTTGTGTAGTTCACATATAATCATATTTTTGGATGAAACTTCATAGATCCATAAGATACACCACAATGTAGGTCCATAATTTTAGTTTACATTTTTAAAAAATTTAAAAGTGTGAAAATCAGATGCACCCGCAACTAGTTAGTTTCCCAGCGGCCACTAGCTGCCCGTAGCTTGTTTGTTTTACTGGTTCGCTATCCTAATTGACTTTCCAGATAATTTCTTCTTTTCCCATCAAGCGTAACCTTACATTATCACATTCCCAATTGCCTATCATAATTGATACAGACTGTAGCCAACTGGTGGCAATGATCCAAGCCCCTGGACCGGATCGCTCAGTTTATACTAGCATTGTGGCTGATATTAAAGCACTAGTCAATCAAGGTAGATTATGCTCCTTTGTAAAAGTGGATCGTGGACAAGTTAGGATTAGTCATGCTTTAGCAAACTTTGCTCGAACGGAGCAATGTACTGTCACTTGGCTTGGTTCAGTCCCTGATATAGTTCTTCAGGAGCTTGTACTCGAGTCTGCTGTAATCCCTATTGTCTAATAAAGATCCAATTTTACCCGCAAAAAAAAATTGTGTGCACAATTGTAGGCCTTAAGGAAGTGCAGTCATGCATCTATTTACATGTTTCTAACTTAGCTATAACCATGTTCTAATGCACAATTCCTTGGAGCAACTAGTACCGTATGAATAAGTTGGTTTGGAAAGGTTGGGCACCCATAAGATAAAATTCTTCGCATGGGTGGCACTTCATAACATGATTTAGACGGCGGATCGCTTTGAGAATTGTGGGTTTTGTCTGCTCAAGCAAACCTAAGAGATGGTGGCTCACCTCTTTTCCTATTGTCGCTACTCCAAGAGGCTTTAGGATATGATGAAAACTTGAATTGGTATCTCATCCATAAAAACAATGAGTGGGTGGTGGACCTCCCTCTCAAGTCTTGGTGGACCATGATGACTTGTGTGGCCAACCCAAGCGGTAAGGCCATAAAATTCCTCATAATGCTTGTGACTGACCATTTGGAAGGAGCGAAATGTAAGGGTCTTCAACAACAAAGCGGCGCCTACTACCATTTTACTCGCCGCCATTAAGAGAGAATTAAAACTTTGGGTTTCCACAGAAGCAAAGCATTTGACTTTTGTAATGACGGGAGAGTAATCCCTTAGAACCTTTTCCGTTTTCTCTTTGTTGCTTTGTTGTTGGTTTTGTCAAGACTCTTCTCCTTAATTAATAAATGGAGGAAAATCTTTTGCCTCCCACATTCAAAAAAATAACCATGTTCTAGACTTTGCAAATCCATAGAAACTGTTTAATTCAAAATTTTAAAGATCACATTTTTTACTTTATTGGATGTAACATTGTCGCGACCGAGTCTTACTCGACACTCACTTAGTTTTACCCTGGCTGTCTGCACGAATCCACCTGGCGCAACGAGGCCGGTTCCATACAATATGCGTTGCGATGGGACATTTAGAGTATAATTATGAGTTCAGATTCATGTCAACTTCACTTAATTAGCACTCTATGTCTGAGCTAAATTTCTAATCGAACTTAAGTTCACACTGAGAATAAGGTCAGTCTCTTCCGATCTATGGTTATCATCATTGGCGATGGTTGCTGCTATGGTGCGCTGGTCCTTTGGAGTCTTAGCACGATGACTTCCCGTCTGTCTACTACAACAAGCTCTACTACGATGAGTTTTGCCTGGCTCCGGTGATGGAGAGGTGAGGACGGCGGCGCGCCTTCGGCTCGTGCTAGTGTCTGTAGTCGTCGCTAGGTGGTCCAATGATCTATTTGTAATTTTTGTTACTTTTAGATATCTTTGTACTACTGTTGATGATTATTAATAGATCGGTAGAATTTTCGCAAAAAAAAAACATTATTCACACTGAAACGCATAATCTGTTTCGCGCTTTTAGAAAATTATTATCAAATCAATCTCTAGCATTGCATTCCTACTCGCAGGATCAGCCACCATACATGTTTGCATCAATCCCAAGTTCCGAACATCATTCTCCAAAACAGTTATTCCTAGTTTTCAATATGCACTACAAAACTGCACAGGCAGTACCGATGGCACCAAGGCTTTGCAGTGGCCTCATATTCCGAAAAACCAATTCCACCCTCGTATTGATGTCGGGGCTTACCAGAACCTTTTATTTCCACCTTTTTTTTTAAAGATTGGTGCCGTTATTTTACAACTAAGACCCTTGACCGAATTCACGACCCTTTGTGTTTTATGGCAGATACCCTTCACTTCTTCCTTATCTCCTTGATTCATCAATCTTTGCACAAATCAATGATTCCTGAATTATCTGGGCACTTTCTTCTTAAGTAATTGATAAGGCAAAACTCTTTTCTTCGCTTCAAAAAATAAATAAAGAGATGGTGGGGCAGTTTGAAATTCCACAAAATATCACATCCCGCATCTTTAGATTATCCCTGGTCATGATCTTATTATGAGACACGAGCCACAGCCGCGGGAAGATTCAAAGGATATGGATTTTCGAGAAGAAGATTTGAACTTTTGGACCATGGTCAGGTGACGCCGCAAACGGGGAGGAGCAAAAGGGGCATGTACCGGATCCCGTTGCAGCAGCCGAGTCGGGGTCACACTCCTGACTGAGTGAGTGTGTGTGAGCGTATGCGTGTGTGGGGGTGGAGGTGGAGGTGGGGGTGGGGGTGGGGGTGAGAGTGGGAGACAACTTGTGCTCGGTTGGATTTTGATAGCTTTAAGAGATTTGAAATATGGCCTAAATAGTCACGATCGAGTGTGCTCGGTTGGATTTTGGTAGCTTTAAGAGAATTATAACTTGTACTTAGATGGGGTCGATGAAATGCCACAATTATTTTTATATTAAATATTGTATTGCATGGGTTTTAAGTTTGAGACATTTTGGCTCTAATACTATATTGTTTGATGTTCCGGCAAGTTCAACCAAAAGCCTAGACTGATGAAAAATGGTTGTTAATATATATATTCCAACACTTTAAGTGCTCTTCTTCAGCACTTTGTATTTTTTGCTAGATACTACTTAAACAAAAATCAATAAAAATATATACAGTGAGGCAACTCACTGTACAGGTTTCAAAAAAAAATCCAACACTTTCCACTTGGAGAAGGGAACCAATTGTGCTCTTGAATTGAAAGCCTTCTAAACTATGATAACTTGAATACTGGTTAAATACGAAATCTCTTTTTTTCATCCGCCAACATATTCAATATGCTAAACTGTACTTTGGAAATTTGGAACTTGATTGTTTAGTACTTTGTGGAACTGAGAATTCATAAGATTCAAATTTTGAACATGCACAAACCATTTTTTCCAAGCATAGGTAGGCCGTACTTTATTTCTTTGGAGCACATTTACCTAGTATAGCTCGTTAAAAAAAGAGCACAATTCATTATAAATAAATAAACAAGAGAAAAGGCTGCTCAAGGTGTTTTCTAGGAGCACAGCAGAATCTAACCTGCTGTTGTATGCCAGCCCAATCGGCGCAATGAAATGAGACCGCCGATGTAAGGTTTGGCTAACTACACTGCAATCAAGGTCCAATTCCTGCTCATTGATATAGGGTTTGACATATACACACATGTTAGGCCCGTATGCATTGATGCAGAGGTGGAGGCTCCCCTTTTCGAAAAAACATACACGCATGTTGCAATTTTGTCTTTAACAAATGCATGTTTGATCCTATGTCCCTCTTTGAGTCGAGTTTCTCTATCTTGTTAAATGAAAAACTGAAAAGTTTCTCTTCCTTCGGGGTATTTTTTGTTATTGCCTATACAAATATCGACATGGCACGTGTTATGACGTAGCCGGTAAAAGGCAACACCAAAATATTGCTTAGTATATAGTATGTGCATGATGTATTCTAGAAAGCAAATAGCCAAATCAATCCTAGTGATTTAAACCAGATGGTTAAATTACTACAAACTCCTGCTGATGGGCCAAGTGTTGTAGAGAAATGGCAATATTTTATTGACAATGAGTTGATGTTGCCCTAATTACAAACAACCGGATAGGTAGGCCAATCAAGCCAACAAAACCCAGTTTTGCAACCAATGTCAAAAAATCTAGCAGTGAAGTCCACGCTGACAAGTACAAAAGCCGCCTTTTTTCTGTTAACAGCGTTCACAATGCACAATATGTTGAATGAAGATGGGCTGCAGTCCAGTAAGGCAGCCCATGTAGTCTACAATTCCTGAAATCTCAAGGCCCATCACGTTGGCAGCTTGGGACAGCATTGGGGGACAAAGTTTAGTCTCACATTGCTAGTTGGGAGTGAGTTGGAGTGGTATATAAGGGCTGCTGTTCTAGTCATTCCAAGTGAGTGAGAATAGAAAGAGCCATCGCGCACTCCTCCTCCTCCACCCCGCCTCGCCTCGTCACGCACGTCGCGTTTCGTGACTCGAGTTCGAGTTCGAGACACACTCAAGGAAGACTAAATTTTTGCTTGGTGCACCAACTGTGTTGGGTACGTGTCGGCCTGCATGTGCATGCTCGCTGATGTCTACGCACGCTTCTATTCCTGTAGACAGTGTTGGGCCTCCAAGAGCAGAGGTTTGTAGAACAGCAGCAAGTTTCCCTTAAGTGAATCACCCAAGGTTTATCGAACTCAGGGAGGTAGAGGTCAAAGATATCCCTCTCAAGCAACCCTGCAATTTAGATACAAGAAGTCTCTTGTGTCCCCAACACACCTAATACACTTGTCAGATATATAGGTGCACTAGTTCGGCGAACAGATAGTGAAATACAAGTAATATGGATGATTATAAGTAGTAATTGCAATCTGAAATAAAAATGGCAGCAAGCAAACATGTAGCAGAACTTATTGGAAACGGTGTTTCAATGCTTGGAAACAAGGCCTAGGGATCATACTTTCACTAGTGGACACTCTCAACAATGATCACATAACTGAATAAATAAATGCTACTTTGAAACACTCTCTTGTTGGATAAAAAACACCATTCATTGTGTAGGGCTATAAAAGCACACCTCAAGCCGGAGTAAACAAGCTCCACAACTTCACGGAGTTCATATTAAAGTAACCTCTAGAGTGCATAATAGACCGTTGCAATTTAGACCGAGGAGTAACATAGCATACACACTGTCACCAATAGCTATGAAAGGGGGAATAGATCGCATCAATACTATCATAGTAATAGTTAACTTCATAATCTACAAGAGATTACAATCATAACCTACGCCAAGTACTACATGATGCACACACTCGTCACCTTTACATCATGGAGGAGGAATAGACTACTTTAATAACATCACTAGAGTAGCACATAGATTAATAGTGATACAAAGCTCATGATCACATAAAGATCACACCATGGGAGAGAGAGATGAACCACATAGCTACCGGTAGGGCCCTCAACCTCGGGGGAGAACTACTCCCTCCTCATCATGGGAGTCAGCAACGGCGATGAAGATGGCGGTGGTGTCGATGGAGATGACTCCGGGGGCAATTCCCCGTCCCGGCGGCGTGCCGGAACAGAGACTTCTGTCCCCCGAAACGGAGTTTCACGATGGCGGCGGCGCCCCTGGAGTCTTTCTGGAGTATGATTGATTGATTTAGGGTTTTCGTGATGGACATAATATATAGGCGAAAGGGCGGAGTCGGAGGAGCCAGGGGGTGGCCTCCCCACCTGGTGGCGCGGCCAGGGAGGGGCCCGCGCCCAGGTATGGTGTGGGGCCGCCTTGGCCCCCCTCCGGCACTTCTCTGGCTCTCTGGGTCCGTCTCGGTAAAATAGAAGGTTTGGCTTTTGTTTCGTCCAATTCCGAGAATATTTCCGTGTAGGATTTCGAAACCAAAAACAAGCGAAAACAGAACTGGCGCTTCGGCATCTTGTTAATAGGTTAGTACCGGAAAATGCATCAAAATGATATAAAGTATGAATAAAACATGTAGGTATTATCATAAAACTAGCATGGAACATAAGAAATTATAGATACGTTTGAGACGTATCAAGCATCCCCAAGCTTAGTTCCTACTCGCCCTCGACTAGGTAAACGATAACAAGGATAATTTCTGAAGTGACATGCTGCTATCATAATCTTGATCAATACTATTGTAAAGCATATGAGATGAATGAAGTGATTCAAAGCAATGGTAAATATAATGACTAAACAACTGATCATATAGCAAAGACTTTTCATGAATAGTACTTTCAAGACAAGCATCAATAAGTCTTGCATAGGAGTTAACTCATAAAGCAATAGATTCTGAGTAGAAAGTTTTGAAGCAACACAAAGGAAGATATAAGTTTCAGCAGTTGCTTTCAACTTCAACATGTATATCTCATGGATAATGGTCAACACAAAGTAATATGATGAATGCAAATAAGAAAGTATGTAAGAATCAATGCACACAGTTGACACAAGTGTTTGCTTCTAAGATAGAAAGAAGTAGGTAAACTGACTCAACATAAAGTAAAAGAAAGGCCCTTCGCAGAGGGAAGCAGAGATTACTCTTGTGCTAGAGCTTTTTATTTTGGAAACATGGAAACAATTTTATCAACGGTAGTAATAATTCATATGTGTTATGCATAAAATATCCTATAAGTTGCAAGCCTCATGCATCGAATACCAATAGTGCTCGCACCTTGTCCTAATTAGCTCGGATTTCCATGGATTATCATTGCATTACATATGTTTCAACCAAGTGTCACAAAGGGGTACCTCTATGTCACCTGTACAAAGGTCCAAGGAGATAGATCGCATTTGATTTCTCGTTTTTGATAGATATCAACTTGAGGACATCCATACCGGGACAACATAGAAAACAGATAATGGACTCATCTTTAATGCTTAAGCATTCAACAACAGATAATATTCTCATAAGAGATTGAGGACTAATGTCCAAACTGAAACTTCCACCATGATACATGGCTTTAGTTGGCGGCCCAATGTTCTTATCTAACAATATGCATACTCAAACCATTTAATCATGATAAATCACCCTTACTTCAGACAAGACGAACATGCATAGCAACTCACATGATATTCAACAAAGGTGTAATAGTTGATGGCGTCCCCAGAAACATGGTTACCGCTCAACAAGCAACTTATAAGAAATAAGATACATAAGCAACATATTCAATACCACAATAGTTTTTTAAGCTATTTTCCCATGAGCTATGTATTGCAAAGACAAGGAATGAAATTTTAAAGGTAGCACGCAAGCAATTTACTTGGAATGGCAGAGAAATACCACATAGTAGCTAGTTATGGTCGACACAAATGGCATGGGTTTTGGCTCAAGGTTTTGGATGCACGAGAAGCATTCCCTCTCAGTACAAGGCTTTGGCTAGCAAGGTTGTTTGAAGCAAACACAAGTATGAACCGGTACAGAAAAACTTACATAAGAACATATTGCAAGCATTATAAGACTCTACACTGTCTCCTTGTTGTTCAAACACTTTTACCAAAAAATATCTAGACTTTAGAGAGGCCAATCATGCAAACCAAATTTCAACAAGCTCTATGGTAGTTCTTCATTAATAGGTTTAAACTACATGATGCAAGAGCTTAAACATGATCTACTTGAGAGCTCAAAACAATTGCCAAGTATCAAATTATTCAAGACAATATACCAATTACCACATGAAGCATTTTCTCGTTTCCAACCAAATAGCAATAAATGCAACAGCTTTTAACTTTAGCCATGAACATTAAAAGTAAAACTAAGAACACAAGTGTTCATATGAAAAAGCGGAGCGTGTCTCTCTCCCACACATGGATTGCTAGGATCCGAATTTATTCAAACACAAACAAAAATAAAAGCACACAGACGCTCCAAGTAAAGCACATAAGATGTGACGGAATAAAAATATAGTTTCACTAGAGGTGACCTGATAAGTTGTTGATGAAGAAGGGGATGCCTTGGGCATCCCCAAGCTTAGATGCTTGAGTCTTCTTGAAATATGCAGGGATGAACCACGAGGGCATCCCCAAGCTTAGACTTTCACTCTTCTTGATCATATTATATCATCCTCCTCTCTTGACCCTTGAAAATTTCCTCCACATCAAACTCAAAACAAACTCATTAGAGGGTTAGTGCATAATCAAAAATTCACATGTTCAGTGAGGACACAATCATTCCCAACACTTCTGGACATTACCCAAGGCTACTGAAAGTTAATGGAGCAAAGAAATCCACTCAACACAGTAAAAGAGGCAATGTGAAATAAAAGGCAGAATCTGTCAAAACAGAACAGTCCGTAAAGACGAATTTTTTAGAGGCACTTAACATGCTTAGATGAAGAAGCTCAAATTTAATGAAATTTGCGTACATATCTGAGGACCACTCATGAATTTTCGCAGATTTTTCTGAGTTTACTACAGAGAGATCTACTAAAATTCGTGACAGCTAGAAATCTGTTTCTGCGCAGAAATCCAAATCTAGTATCAACTTTACTATCAAAGACTTTACTTGGCACAACAATGCAATAAAATAAAGATAAGGAGAGGTTGCTACAGTAGTAACAACTTCCAAGACACAACAAAACAGTAGCAAAATAAAAGCATGGGTTATCTCCCAAGAAGTGCTTTCTTTATAGCCATTTAAGATGGCCTCAGTAATTTTAATGATGCTCTCGCAAGAAATAAGAGTTGAAGCAAAAGAGAGCATCAAAAGCAAATAAGAAACACTTTTAAGTCTAACCCACTTCCTATGAAAAGAAATCTTGTAAATAAATAAGTCATGTAAGCATAATGCAATAAGCATAGAAAGGCAACACAAGCGCAACTTCAAGATTCTCAACATAAAAAGGGGAAACTTAATATTATTAAGATGCATATAACCATGTTTCCTCTCTCATAATAACTTTCAGTAGCATCATGAACAAACTCAACAATGTAACTATCACATAAAGCATTCTTATTCACATGCATAAAAGTATCATTACTCTCCACATAAGCATAATCAATTTTATTAGTAATAGTGGGAGTAAAACTATCACAACCATCATTGTAATTATCATAAATTGCAGGCATGGTATAATCATAATAAACTTTATCCTCCATAGTAGGTGGCACCAAAATACCACTATCATTATAATCATCATAAATGAGAGGCAAAGTATCATCAAAGTAAATTTTCTCCTCACTTGGGGGACTAAAAATATCACAACCAGCTTCCCCAAGCTTAAATTCTTCCATAACATTAACAATAATAGTATTCAAAGAGTTCATGCTAATAACATTGCTACAACTATTTTGCAAACAAAGTTCCATGAGTTTTTTAATTCTCTCTTCAAACACATCATGTCCTAATTCAATATAAAGTTCATAAAGATCTCTAATTTTTTTGTTGTTTTCCATTAAGCCTAACTAGTGAAAAATAAAAACAAGAAACAAAAAGATGCAATTGCAGGATCTAAAGGAAATAGCTTTGAGCACTGCTGGCGTGCAGTTGACGTGGGAGTTAGAAATCTTTGTGGAGTAACTTTTCTTCAGTTCCCCGGCAACGGCGCCAGAAAATATGCTTGATAACGCGTGAAGCACACGTCCGTTGGGAACCCCGAGAGGAAGGTGTGATGCGTACAGCAGCAAGTTTTCCCTCAATAAGAAACCAAGGTTATCGAACCAGTAGGAGTCAACACTAGTAGGAAAAGCCTCATCAGTGGCGCACCAAAAACACATTCTGTGGCGCATGGGTGGTGCGCCACAGAATTCTCGCCACAAAAATAAGGATTCTGTGGCGCACCAGCCAATGCGCCACAGAAAGCTTATTTCGTGGCGCACCGGGCGGTGGTGCGCCACGAAACAGGAAGTCTTATTTCGTGGCGCACCACCGCCGTGCGCCTACGTTTTTTTAAAATTTCAAAAAAAGTGGCGGCCAGATCTAGATCTAGATCTAGATCTTGGGCCGCCAATTTTTTTTTAATTTTTCTGGAAGGTCGCCGGAGGTGGGTGATTGGTTGCGTGGGTGGGGTGGGTGGGTGGGTGGGTGGAGGATGAGGCCGGCCGGAGGAGGTGGTGGTGGTGGAATAGGAGGAGGTGGAGGTGGAGGTGGTGGTGGTGGTGGTGGTGGTAGAGGAGGAGGAGGAGGTGGTGGTGGTGGTGGTGGTAGAGGAGGAGGTGGTGGTGGTGGTTGTTGTTGTCGCCGGAGGAGGAGGAGAAGGTGGTTGTTGTGGAGGAGGTGGTCGCCGGAGGAGGTGTTGGTCGTGGTCGCCGTAGTAGGTCGCCGGAGTAGGTCGCCGGAGTTGGTCGCCGGTGTAGGAGAGGAGAGAGGAGAAGTGGAGAAGTGGAGGAGAGGAAGAGAAGAGGAGAGGAGGAGAAGTGGAGAAGTGGAGGAGAGGAAGAGAAGAGGAGAGGAGGAGAAGGGGAGAAGTGGAGAATGGGAGAAGGGGAGAAGTGGAGAAATGGAGAAATGGAGGAGAGAAGGAGAAGTGGGCGCCAGAAATTTCAAATTTTGAACGTTATTTCTGTGGCGCATGGGCACTTGGTGCGCCACAGAATTTTTTTTTCTTTTTTTTGTATTTTGCAGCAAAAAATCTTTAACTACCCGTAACTTTTTACTCTTTTCGAATTTGAAGATTCTAAAAATTGTTCGTGGGAACATTTTGATATATTATGCGTTTTTTTTCGAGTTCGTATGCAACCAGAAATCCAGTTTGATGATTTTCCCACGTAATTTTGCAAAAAAAGTCGAAATTATTGTTTGTTAATTCTCAGTGGTAAAAGATGACATAATACATAGGCATGTTGAAGGGATTTATTTTTTGAAAATTTTATCTATTTTTTTATTTTTTACAGAGGTTAAAAAGGCGATCCACGGGGGGGGGTGGAGTTGCATGGAACTCATGTGCGCCACGAAATAAGGCTTTCGTGGCGCACCATCCCACGTGCGCCACAGAAAGTCTTAGTTCGGTGGCGCACCGAGAACAGTGCGCCACAGAAAGTCTTAATTCAGTGGCGCACCAGGCCAGTGCGCCACGGAATGTCTTATTTCTGTGGCGCACGTGATCCTGTGCGCCACAGAAATAGTGAAACCAATGATTGGGGCTGGCCCCACCAAATTTCGTGGCGCATGGATCCCTGGTGCGCCACAAAATTAAGCTATTTCTGTGGCGCACCGTGTATGGTGCGCCACAAAATAAGTTTCTGTGGCGCATTTTAAACGGTGCGCCACAGAACTAAGCTTCGCCTATAAGGGTTTTCCTACTAGTGCAAGGGCCACGTGAAGGTTGTTGGTGACGGAGTGTAGTGCGGCGCAACACCAGGGATTCCGGCGCCAACGTGGAACCTGCACAACACAATCACAATACTTTGCCCCAGCTTAACAGTGAGGTTGTCAATCTCACCGGCTTGCTCGTAAACAAAGGATTAAACGTATGGTGTGGAAAATGATGTTTGTTTGCGAAGAA
>NC_061511.1:83128890-83215951 GCF_022539505.1 Lolium rigidum
TGGCCGATCTTATTGCTGAACGAATCAACACTGATATAGCAGCACTGTCCGTGCGTGCATGGGCCATGTTTTTCGATGGATCGGCTTGTGATGACGGTTGCGGCATCGGCATTCTACTCGTGTCGCCCCGGGGAGCAACATATTCCTTCTCCATCAGGCTACCTACCCCTTGCACCAACAATGTCGCTGAGTATGAAGCAATACACAAGGGAATGGAGTTGCTTATTGAAGCCGGGGCAGAAGCAGTGGAACTTTTTGGAGACTCAAAATTGGTGATTTCCCAACTCACGGAGGAATACAAATGTGAGAGCGAGTCACTCTTCCCATTATGGATGCAATGCCGTGAGCTGATGGCACAATTTAGGTACATAAACTTCAATTGGATTCCGAGGTCGCAAAATACCGAGGCGAGCGATCTCGCACAAATGGCGTCAGACTACAAGGACGTAGCAGGTGGAGCCGATGTTCAGGTACAATTCCTGGAATCGGATGACTGGAGAGCCGATATCTTCAATTACTTGAAAGATTCGGCTCGGGGGGCACCTAAACGGATAAGGTACAAGGCCATGAAGTACGTCCTTATTGGGGATGACATGTTCTACAGGACTTTGGAAGGGTTATTTCTCAGATGTCTGGGACCAGCCGAGTCAAATCGCTCTTACACGAGGTACACGAAGGCGCCTGTGGAACTCACCAATCGGCTCATAAGATGAAATGGTTGATCAGGCGATCGGGGTTTTATTGGCCCACCATGCTCGAGGATTGTTTTAAGTACTATAAAGGGTGTCAAGCATGTCAGAAGTTTGGGAAAATTCAGATGGTACCCGCATCAGCAATGAACCCCATCATCAAGCCTTGGCCATTTCGAGGTTGGGGCATGGATATGATCGGCAAAATCAATCCTCCATCGAGCAAAGGCCATGTGTGGATTTTGGCCATTACAGATTATTTTACTAAATGGGTGGAGGCCGTCCCTATGAAGTCAGTGGCATCGGCCGATGTTATCAATTTCGTGAAAGAACATGTCATTCATAGATTCGGGATTCCCCAGACGATCACGACCGATGGAGGTTCGGTCTTCATTTCTCGCGAGTTTAGAAAGTTCTGCGAGGACATGGGAATTAAGTTGATCCGATCGTCTCCATACTATGCTCAAGCAAATGGGAAAGCTGAAGCATCCAACCAGAGCCTTATCAAGCTGATTAAGAGGAAAGTCGACGAGCACCCTAGACGTTGGCACGAGGTATTGTCAGAGGCTTTGTGGGCTTATCGCATGTCATGTCATGGAGCGATAAAAACCTCGCCATACCATCCGGTCTATGGACAAGAAGCCGTGTTGCCCTGGGAAATCACGGCTGGGTCGAG
This sequence comes from Lolium rigidum, assembly GCF_022539505.1. NCBI lineage: Eukaryota > Viridiplantae > Streptophyta > Magnoliopsida > Poales > Poaceae > Lolium > Lolium rigidum. The sequence continues at coordinate 83,130,256 of NC_061511.1, forward strand.
ACGTATTACGTTTCGGAATGATTTAACAAGCCGAAGAATATGCAGCCCCGATGAGTGATAGCGTTGAGGATCTAACGGAACTTAGACTCTGGTCACTTGAGAAAATTAAAGAGAACAAAGCCAAGGTAGCTCGCGCATATAATAAGAAGGTGAGACCAAAGGAGTTCCACGTTGGTGATCTGGTATGGGAAGCTGTATTGCCATTGGGGACTAAGGATGCAGTGTATGGTAAATGGTCCCCAAATTGGCACGGGCCGTACAGGGTCAACCAAGTTTTAAAGAGTAACGCATACATGCTCGAGGAGCTGAGCGGTGTGAAGTTCCCAGTGGCTGTCAATGGTCAGCATCTCAAGAAATATTTCCCGAGTATGTGGGATGACAGATAGTGAAATATGGGGGCCGATGCATGAAATAGGCCAGTAAAAAAAAATATACAAAGCAACAGGACGCAAAACACAGCCGATGCACAGACATCGACTTTAGACTAAAAAAAAGCCGATGCACAGCCATCGACTCTAGAGGTACAAGCTGTTACGAGCAGGTATCAGGTTACATGGATGGGCTCTACTGAAGGAATGCCTCGAAGGCATGGAGGGCGTCAGCACGGACACGATCCACCTCGGCGATCTCGGCCTCGTCATCTTCGTCCTCGCCCGTCACTAGCTGTTTGTTCAGGGCACGTATTTCTGCCAGATCAGTTTTCAGTTGAGCTTTGAGGCCTTCTCTTCCTCTTGGGAGCGGGCAATAAGAGCTTCCTTATTGTAAATAAGTCTGTTTTGTTGCCCGGACCCTCTCTTCAAGGTCCTCCAATTCCTTTCGCAAGGTCTCAAGTTCGGCGGTGCTGACAGAGGTGTCAGTTTTGGCATCTAAGGCCGCCTTTTTCTCATTGAGCCGCTGACATTTGTTTGCAATGTCGGCTTTCAACGGAAGTTGGGCGTGGCGTAGATCGATTCTCTGACGAGCTAACTTCACCCTTGACCCATAGACAGACAGAGTCACAACTGGACAAAGTTTCACCTGCAACGTTACCGGGAGATGGTGCTTGATTTCTTCAAGAACGCTCTTCACTTCCTCGGGGTCTTCGACCAATGTCTCGATCGGGGAGGAAAGCAAGGCTTTGAGACGCTGGAATTGACTTAGGACAGCGCTGGGTCGTGGTTCATCGCATGCCGTAGAAGGAGCTGGTTCGATGGATTCAGGGTCGAACGTTAGCAAGCCCGAGAGGTCACAACCCTGACAAACAGAAACAGCGTCAGTATGCAGCAAAAGGGAAGGGTAAGCCAAGAGAAAGGAGTATACCTCTCCTGAAACCAGGGGGACAGCCGATAATAAGGTAATCGGCTCTTGTGTTTCTGCTGGGGGCTTGGCCAAATTGGCGACCTTGTCAACGGCACCTTGAGGGATTACTAGATCCAGGTTTGCGGAGGGCATCTGTACTTCCTCGACTCCCCCACTAGAAGTGTCATCAGTCTGCAAAGGAGGTGGTTAGCCGATGTGAGCAGCGATGGATTAGCATGAAAGATGAGCTGGGGAGAGTATGGAGGGTAATTACATTTGAAGCCTCTTGGTTTGATGAAGGGGCTTGCGGTTCCTTTCGAGTCCTTTTGGTGCTCACGCCCTGCCCCGCTTTGATTGGAGCTTGGGAGGCAACAGGTTCAGGAACTGGCCTTTTCCTGGAAGCCGATGGTGGCAAATTTGGCTGGCTCTGCGTGGTGATTTTCCCAGAGTTGCCCGAGCTCGAATCCCCACGATTGGATTGTGTTTCCTCGCTGGAGTTGTCTTCGGTAGAGGCCTATAAAAAGGAGTTAGTAAGCACGAGCATGTTTGCAGAAGCCCATAAGGATAGATGAAATCAGTCAAGGCATGGATCAACGTACGTGCAAGCTCTCTTGATCTGGAGAAGGGCTCCGGCGCTTCAAAGTTTTCCTGACGGCTACTTTCCTCACCGTCGTTCTCGCCTTGGTTGAGGCTCGGGGGCAGGCTGGCCGGGAGATACTTTGCTCTTGGAAGCCGATTTTGGTGAGATCGGCCGGCTCCGCATCAAAACCTTTTTCAAGGGTGGCGAGCTTTTGCGAAAGAGGACCACGGGAGCCGGTGGGAAGAATTCAAAGGGGAGCCGTCATCATGTGTAGGTTCTGGACCATCTTGTTGCTGCAAGGAGACAGAGCAAGGTTATAAAAATCATTGTAAGCCACTTCAAGAAAATTTGCGAGTGGTAGTACCTGTTCTGCGGGAATATTGTATTCAGCATCGAGTTGTTTCAGCAACGGTCCCAAAGCTCTCCTGAAGGCATGAGTTTTCCACATTGACCACCAGGTCTCAAAACCATCGATCGACGAGGTGAAAGAGAGGTTGTTAGGGACTGGGATGGCTAGAGCATCAAAGAAAGAGTAACACCTCTGACCGGTGAGGAGATCGGGCAAATCAGCTCTGCTCTCTGTTAAGTGGTGGAGGAAGAAATGGGGAGACACCTGCCCAAGACCAAACTGCCGGGCTGCTACGACCGGGCCGATATGACTCATAACCAGGTTTGATTATTCTGTTTGATGTGCTCATGCCAAGCTGGAAGGAAGCAGGGACGGATCATGGTGGAATACAATTGCCGGCTGCTGGTGTCATCGGCAAAGCTGTCTAGCCTGAAGGAGACTGGATTTTCAAAATTTTCAGATTCCGTGTAAGGAAAAAAGAGAGGATTGTCCAGGCCTTGGAAGAAAATGCTGAACCACTTTGATGCTTCCTTGGGGATCAATTTGCTACCTGGAAGGCTATACAAGGCTTGGCCGTAGCTAGTGCATCGGATCTGCTTCCCGTTAGCATCTGGAAAGGTGCAAGTGGCCAAAAGTGGGAAGTTTGGGATATGGTTCTGGAAATACAGCTGAGCCCATAGCTGAATAAACCACCAGGGACCTCCTGTTTTGACTGCTTTTTGAGAAGATAATTTGACGGACATTAGTTGGAGATATCGATAGACCTCTCCAAGGAACAGTTTGCCGATGCCAAGCTGGGTGCCTCTGGCAAGTTCATAGGCCAAGGGAAGATAATTCTTGGTCGGAGCAAGTGAAGGGCCACAGAATATGAAGTGTTCCAACCAGAAATTTAGGAAGGCCGTGTGTTCTTTCTCTGTTACAGGGCCTTTATTTTTCATGTGGCGTCGAAGGTAAGCACCCCAGTTTGTGCACTCTGTTTTGGAAGAGAGCTTGAAAGGGACCTTTGGCAGCATAAAAGCAGAGGGGCTGGGGGATGTAATGTCTAGGCCAGTGATCATTACCACATCTAGCGAGTTGGTGTCATGGGGCCGTGGCCAAACATGAAGCGGTTCGAGCATCGGACCGAAGTAGCCGATGGTTTTTAGAAGGTTTTCATGCTTCTCAAGGGGAGACAATGATAAGGACAGAGCATCGGCTATTCCTGTGATTTCCCATTTGGATTGATAAGTTTTGGATACTCTACTGTACCAGGAAACCCAATCTTCAGGAGGGTTAGGCCAGGCTCGTAAGCAGTCGGCCCAAGAAGTTAGATCTAAATTCTGGTTCACGAAGGGGATCCTATTGGCCTCACAAGAAATCAGATGGGCAGGACTCTCGACAAGTACGGGGCCAAGACAAAGAGAGTTTGGAAGAGAAGGATGCGGCAACAGGATGTCTGATACCTAAAATTAATGGTGGAATAAGGCATTAATTCAGATGTTTGCTATTAGTTCTAACACTATGCTCGGATGGCGAGGGGCAGTTGAAGATTACCTTCAGGCCAGAGACCGTTGCGTTGGCGTTGGACGATTCCGCCATCTGATTCTCTGGCGGAAATGAATCTGCGCGGTTGGGGATCTGGGATTCGCGTTGCCGCGAGTTGAATCTGCTCGATGGGCAATTGGAGATCTGAGTTTGTTCCTCGCTGGAGGGTCACAGGTTACCGTTTGAATTTGGGGAATGTCCGCTTGGACCTGGCTAAATAGGTAACTGAGTCTGGCCTTATTGGCGTTTTATGGTAAAAGGCCGATGCGTTGCTATCAGCTCTTTGTGCGTTGACCTACTTTGACAATCGGAAAAATCAGACATAGAAGCATTCTTCATTGATTAAGAGGGTTTTTTACAATAAGAGCCGATTGCTCACAAAAGGAAGATCTGCTACCTAATGTACTACTACTAGCCCTATTCTAGTAGTCCCTAATCTAGGGGCCGGCGCCGTCGCTGCCGTCGTTGCCCTCGTCGTCGCCGTCCTCGCTGCCGTCGGCGTTGTTGCCGGCGGTGTCTTCGTCGCTGCTGCTGAAGCCGTCGGCAGGGGCTTCTTCTTCTTCTTCGTCGTCGTCGTCGTCCTCCGACCCGGCGCGGAAGCGCTTCGCCGGCGGGTATTCATCGGCGGAGGTGCCGTCCTCCACTTCATCCTCTTCGTCGGAGGAGATGTCCTCGCCCAAGGAGAAGGCGTCGTCGTCGCTCTCTTCCTCCAACTCCCCGTCCACGAGGAACTGGAGGTTATCCTCCCCGTCGGTCAAGGATTCGTCATCCTCCGACCCGACGGCGAAATCCCAATCCGCCTCGTCCCACCACAGTGGGGCGCGGGCCTCGTACGCCGCTATCGGGTCGTACTCCGACGTCGGCTCACGGGAGGAGGAGGATAGGGAGGAGAGGCCCGAAGAGTAGGAGGCAGAGGAGGAGTCCATGGTTGCAGAGGAGGGTTTTTTCCGATTGCTAATGCAGAACGAGAGGATGAGGAGGCAAACTGCTCGGATGAGGTTAATGAAGGGGAAGTGGAAGATGATTCAATGCTGTGGCGGTTTTCGAGGATGCGGTGCTAAAACTGTCAAATCGTGCAGTACGGAGAAGTTGAGAAGGCAAGGCATCATGATGGAAGGGCACTGTAGCGGTTCACGCTCGCAACGTGTAACCCGATGAAGGAAAACGAGTGGTTTTGGAATTATTATTGCCAAAACCAGGGGGGCATGTGTTATCGCCGGATTTTAGCCAAAGTAGGAGATGGGCCGTGATTGAGATGGGCTTAGAGGATATGCACATAAAGTGTTTTTGAATCGGCCTTGTGCGAGAGTTTGGGCTAGATTGCCCGTGTATCTGTACATTATGGTAGATCACGTTTCAGTTTAGAATTAAGAGATAGAGTTGGTTCGTACATAGTTAGGTTTATTCCAAAGATAGAAAGTCTACGGACTATAAATATGTACTTAGGGTTATTGAGAAAGGAGGACGATCACGTTCACAACAAACACAATCTAGGCGCATCGCCACCCCTTGTTTCGAGGGTTTCTTCCGGGTAAGCGTCATGCTGCCCAGATCGCATCTTGCGATCTGAGCAGTATCAGTTTATTTGTTGTTTTGTGTTGCTCGTGCTGAAGCCTTGTTGATGGCGAGTAATACTGTTATCATAGATGTTTTGGGGCTAACATTGATACTTTTCTGATATGTTTGCTTAGTTATGCTGCCCCTAGATATCTAGCTGCCTTTGCACCTATCTTAGGTGTAAGGGCAGCATCTTGCTTGATCTTTGTTTAGTAGATCTGATCTGTTATGGTTGTTCCTTGTTCTCCAAGGATTAGTTTGATATCCGCATGGTTAGGCCTTGCAAACGGGTTGAACGATCCAGTAGTGCGTAAGGTATGGTTTGCCGATCCAAGAGGGGTTGTTCCGGGAATCGACTTTGTGTTGGTTTTTAGGCCTCTTCTAGGACTAGTTTTCTGTTATCTTTCGTATCTGCCAGGCTCAACTACGCGTAGGATGTTCCAGTTATGCGGTGAAAGCCCTAGACTGTCGTAGATCGATTTAACTTGATATTGATAAAGCAGGATCCCCATGTTATTGTAGATCCAATACGAACCATGGGTCAATCGGCTCTCTGAGCCGATTCACAGGGTAACCTGAGAGCCGATCGAGGCTCGGATTTAATGTTTACGTGTCTGCCATGCAGGAAACTAATCGAAGCAATCCATCACCTTCCTGACCAGGTATAGGTCAGGTGGCACGCCCTCGCAACAGCCAGGACGTGTGCCGGAGTTTTGCGGGCCGTCGCCCGAGGGACCAGGGCCCACCAGCCGCTCTGGGAGCCTCCCGGCTCTTCGTGTTGCTCGTCGCTGCTCGCCGGTGGGTTTTGGCAGGCAACAATAGGTTGGCGTCATCTTGGTCCTCACGAAACAAAATAACTCACTTTTATGGAAATTTATCTTAAGACCTAACAATTACTCAAACACTGGTAATATTAATTTCAGGTCTGCCTTTTTCAAGTCGTGTTCCATAAACAAAATTGCGTCATCGGCGTATTGAAGGATAGACGGTCCACCATCAACCAAGTGAGGGACCACCCTTTCAATCTAACCATCAACTTTAGCGCACTCAATAGTAACAGCAACCATATCCGCCACAATGTTAAATAACGCTGGAGAAAGAGTATCACCTTGCCTCAAATCTTTTTTGTTTGAAAGTATCTGCCAACGTCATCATTAACCTTAATAGCGATCATATAGGATATATCTATCTTGCATGAAAGCGGTCTGAGTAGGACATACCACGTGACCAGCTACATAATTTAGTCTAATAGTAGCTACCTTAGTGAAAAATCTGAAGCACACATTAATAAGACATATTGGTCTATATTGTTGAATTCGTTCCGCTTCATTAACTTTTGGTAATAAATAATCTCCCCAAAGTTGATGCGGAAAAGCTCAAGTTGTCCGGCATGCAGGTCACGAAACAGATCCAATATATCACCTTTGATAATTTGCCAGGAAGTTTGAAAAAAGTTGGCCGAGAAACCATCAGTTCTAGGCGCCTTATTATGCTCCATCTGAAAGACAACCTTCCATACCTCTTCCCCCGAAAAGAATAGTAAGGATGGCATTTTCCTCACCCAAAACTTGGGGGATATCATCTATCCTGGATTCGTCCAGGGAGACATCTGATTCCTCCGGGGTGCCAAATAAACCTTTGTAGTAAGAAGTAATATATGACTTAAGCTGCTCATGGCCTTCGACCGTGTCCTCATAATGAGCAAGAAAATGAATGAGTTTCTTCCTGTGTCTACCATTTGCGACATTATGAAAGTATCTCATATTCGAATCTTCTTCCAATAGGAAATGTGCTTTAGTTTGTTGAAATAATTTGAGTTCCTCGTCTAGCAAGAGACCTGCTAATTTTGCATTCTATTGACTCTTAAGTTCAATTTCTTGCGTCGTTAACGATCTCACTTCAGCGATTGCCTCTAAATCATCAATATTCGAAGATATGCTTTCTCTTTTTTGAGCAACCCAGTCGTGTGCCACACCCATCCACCGAGAGGTATCTCTGCATAGAGCGTAATTCGTTATTCTAGCTCTGGATAGGGCTCAGACCGGTGACAGGCTTCTCACATACTTTCTGGACCATGTCTGAAAAACCATCGATATGTCCCTAAGCCCTAAACCCAATTCAAATTTGACCGGACATCTACGCCAAGGGGTTGGATTTTTAGTGGTCAATAATATGGGAGCATGATCCGATAAAGACTCAATCCAAGGTAGAGCCTGTACGAATACCATAGGGAATTTCTGTTGCCACTAAGAGTTCATAAGTACGCAATCTAATTTCTCTTAAGTAGGTGAACTGTCACCCGAGTATTGAAATCTATCTTAAACCCAAACTGTTAATTACACATTGAATAAGAAAGCCCAATGGTTGTCGAACATACCCGTACTTTTTTCATAAGGGTATCTTAGCAAATTAAAATCCACTCCTATAATGATAGGATACAGATTATATTTCGCTAGATTAACCATATCATGAAGGAAGAGGATTACAATAGATCGGTGGACTTTTCTTATACCGCTCAAAATTATAATGTAGATGCATTGTACCATAGATCAATGATCAAACACGTCTGTTTTGGAGGCTGTTAATATCCCAAAAGGTTATTTTTTGTAAAATTGGATGAAATACTCCCATTGGCTTCAGTCTTCACTTATGTTTTTTTTTCCTTTTTGCCCAGAACCAAAAATCTCAACTGTATATAATTTGGATTATTTGAAAGAGTATGCCAAGTGCCAGTACGACTTGATCTGTTGAGCTGATGCACCTTTTCCGTGGTCATAATTACGTATCTAGCTATAACTAAGCCTGATCAATGATCATCAAGTAGATGGTGGCGAGATCATAGTACCACTGACACTGTCGAGCCATTATTTTCCCTGGACCTGTTCTGTTCGTGTGTAGCGTAGTCGTACGTGTACAGCACCCGTGCGTCGTGCGAGCTTCCGCACGGCAGACACGGCCGCACGAAAGAGCCGGGCGTCGGTTCCGGCTCCAGGTTTTGGTCGACGAAACCGTGCGGCGGTTGAGGCGCTCTCGAAACAGCCGGTCGGCAGTTGTCGCGCACCGACACTGCCCCTGTAGTGTCGTGCCTCCCTCGTGTTAGTTACGTCAACGCGTCTCAGCCTCTAGTTTGGTCGTATGGAGCCCACTTGCTCCGTGTACAACGTTTTTCCTCTTTTTTTAACTGGAACGTTTTTCCACTAGTGCTTGTTTTTTTAAGAGTACGCGAACACGTACAATACTTTTACAGAAGGCAGAAAGTATTTACAAGAGACCACTGGTGCTTGTTATTAGAGCCCAGGGCGTATCAATTCTACAAAACCAATCAGTACAAGCTTACACAAAATGTTAAACTTATGTTGTAGGTTTGGATTATATGAAATTTTAGACACAGATTGTGCTTTCCTATATTTTCATTTCTCGTTTGTTTGTATTTGACTCTTCAATTGCTCGCGTGCTCCCCATCCAGACAGGTGGAGCAGAAGTTGTCGATTGGTTGCATGCCTACATTCTACGTTGTGTTTCGCATGGTTCTTAAAGCACCCGAGCCAGGCCCGTTGGGAACGGCTGAAGCAGTCGTTTCTAGTGAGCCAGCCACATCTTACGGTCCATCAATGCAAAAGGGAAGATTCCCCTGCATGAGCTCGGTCGGCCATGAAGATGGCAGGAGCACAGGTGAGTCGCGGCAAAAAGGAAAAGTGGGGGTGGATTCTGTCACCTCCTACCGAAAACCTTTCCCTAGTTCTACCCTCCACTCTCGCCTCCCAATTCAAAACCCTTCATTCCAACCCCCTTGAGCTCCATTGCCGGGCCCGATAGCAGGTAAGAGACGCACTCATCTCCGATCAGCGGCGCCAACGGCGACAACAATCCTACTTCCCCGATTTCTTCTTCACCTTCACGTATGATAATAAGTAAAAATACCTCCAGCTTGGTATGGTACGGTAGTTCTTGGTATGGTAGTGTAGATCTAGCTAGGTTTTGAATGTGTATTGTCTGTTCATTTGTGATGAAATATATTAGTGCTCTCTTTTGTTTACCTTTATCTTGTAGCTATAACATGGGTATCTTATGTAGATTCGTCTCATGTATGATAGATATGTTGTGTAAGGTTAGATCTGCATGTTGTTACATTGATATGTTGTGCATGGTAAATGTAGGACTAGATGTGTGACAATTTTAACCAAGCCATGGTCTGCGTTGGTGACTTGCAAATCCTCTTATATGTGGACAATTGACATCCCATATCTAAGACCCATTTGGTGTCGACATTCATGTCGGTTTCCCCTTGGACAAGGGCCCCGGTGTCTAGCATGGTGAAGAAAGTTGTTGCAGAGGTGGCGGCAAGGATTGTCAGGACAAGAAGGCTGAGAAGGCTAAGAATTGCAATGAGGCCGAGACTGCTTAGAAGGCTTCACCGGAAGGGACCATGAAATGACTCTCCTTCACCTTGAGCTTCGTCCTTGAGATGATGTGCAAGTTGATCAAAACCGGCGTGAAAACTGACAAGGGCTTAAAGGAAGTCCATCCGACTGTCGTCGTGAAGGCTCTCTTGGAGCACTGTGGAGCGGACGTTGGCTCTACCCAGGTGTACACCAACCCAAGGAAATGGAGTGCGAGGCTCATGGTGTGAGGGCACCAAGTCCATCATCTTGGAGAATGAGTACTACGTACCATGGGCATGTCATGGTTAGCACGGCACCTTCCACCTTTGTTGCAACTCATCATCGATCATTATCACAACTAACACTTCCCTTGTTAGGATCATGCACCCCAAAGACACATAGTACCTAACCTCTACAAGGAAAGCTTGGAACATTGTTGGTGATACGTCTCCAACGTATCCATAATTTCTGATGTTCCATGCTTGTTTTATGACAATACTTACATGTTTTGCTTGCACTTTATGATGATTTTATGCGTTTTCCGGAACTAACCTATTAACAAGATGCCACAGCTGCCGTTCTCGTTTTCTGCTGTTTTTGGTTCCAGAAAGGCTGTTCGGGCAATATTCTCGGAATTCGACGAAACGAAGACCAAACATCATAATTCACCGAGGCCTATGGGGAGGGCACCCTGTTGCCCCTCCGACTCCGCCTCTTCGCCTATATAAGCCCTTTCGACCTAAAAACGCGACACCAATTGACGAAACTCCAGAAAGACTCCAGAGGCGCCGCCGCCATCGCGAAACTCCAATTCGGGGGACAGAAGTCTCTGTTCCGGCACCCTGCCGGGACGGGGAAGTGCCCCCGGAAGCCATCTCCATCGACGCCACCGCCTCCATCATGCTCCGTGAGTAGTTCCTTCATGGACTACGGGTTCTAGCTGTAGCTAGTTGATGGCGTGTATTTCACACGTTCGTTGGGCAACCCCAAGAGGAAGGTATGATGCGCACAGCAGCAAGTTTTCCCTCAGAAAGTAACCAAGGTTTATCGAACCAGGAGGAGCCAAGAAGCACGTTGAAGGTTGATGGCGGCGGGATGTAGTGCGGCGCAACACCAGAGATTCCGGCGCCAACGTGGAACCTGCACAACACAACCAAAGTACTTTGCCCCAACGAAACGAGTGAGGTTGTCAATCTCACCGGCTTGCTGTAACAAAGGATTAACCGTATTGTGTGGAAGATGATTGTTTGCAGAGAAAACAGTAAAACAAGTATTGCAGCAGATTTGTATTTCAGTATTAAAGAATGGACCGGGGTCCACAGTTCACTAGAGGTGTCTCTCCCATAAGATAAAGGCATGTTGGGTGAACAAATTACAGTCGGGCAATTGACAAATAGTGAGGGCATAACAATGCACATACATGACATGATAAGTATAGTGAGATTTAATTGGGCATTACGACAAAGTACATAGACCGCCATCCAACCGCATCTATGCCTAAAAAGTCCACCTTCAGGGTTATCATCCGAACCCCTCCGATATTAAGTTGCTAACAACGAGACAATTGCATTAAGTATGGTGCGTAATGTAATCAACAACTACATCCTCGGACATAGCGCCAATGTTTTATCCCTAGTGGCAACAGCACAACACAACCTTAGAACTTTTACATCCCTTGTCCCAGTGTCAATGCGGGCATGAACCCACTATCGAGCATAAATACTCCCTCTTGGAGTTAAAGTAAAAACTTGGCCGAGGCCTCTACTAGAAACGGAGAGCATGCAAGATCATAAACAACACATATGTAATAACTTGATAATTAACATGACATAGTATTCTCTATCCATCTGATCCCGACAAACACAACATATAGAATTACAGATAGATGATCTTGATCATGTTAGGCAGCTCACAAGATCCAACAATGAAGCACAATGAGGAGAAGACAACCATCTAGCTACTGCTATGAACCCATAGTCCAGGGGTGAACTACTCACTCATCACTCCGGAGGCGACCATGGCGGTGTAGAGTCCTCCGGGAGATGATTCCCCTCTCCGGCAGGGTGCCGGAGGCGATCTCCTGGATCCCCGAGATGGGATCGGCGGCGGCGGCGTCTCAGTAAGGTTTTCCGTATCGTGGCTCTCGGTATCGGGGGTTTCGTCACGGAGACTTTTTATAGGCGGAAGGGCAGGTCAAGAGGCGGCACGGGGGCCCCACACCACGGGGCCGCGCGGCCAAGGGGGCCGCGCCGGCCTATGGTGCGGGGGCCCAGTGCCCCCCTCTGGTCCTTCCCGGGTGTTCTGGATGCTTCCGGTGAAAATAGGAACCTGGGTCTTGATTTCGTCCGATTTCGAGAATATTTTGTTACTAGGATTTCTGAAACCAAAAACAGCGAGAAAACGACAGCGGCTCTTCGGCATCTTGTTAATAGGTTAGTTCCAGAAAATGCACGAATATGACATAAAGTGTGCATAAAACATGTAGGTATCATCAATAATATGGCATGGAACATAAGAAATTATCGATACGTCGGAGACGTATCAAGCATCCCCAAGTTTAGTTCTGCTCGTCCCGAGCAGGTAAAACGATAACAAAGATAATTTCTGAAGTGACATGCCATCATAACCTTGATCATACTATTTGTAAACATATGTAGTGAATGCAGCGATCAAAACAATGGTAATGACATGAGTAAACAGGTGAATCATAAAGCAAAGACTTTTCATGAATAGTACTTCAAGACAAGTATTAATAAGTCTTGCATAAGAGTTAACTCATAAAGCAATAAATCAAAGTAAAGGTATTGAAGCAACACAAAGGAAGATTAAGTTTCAGCGGTCGCTTTCAACTTGTAACATGTATATCTCATGGATAATTGTCAACATAGAGTAATATAACAAGTACAATATGCAAGTATGTAAGAATCAATGCACTGTTCACACAAGTGTTTGCTTCTTGAGGTGGAGAGAGATAGGTGAACTGACTCAACATAAAAGTAAAGAGAATGGTCCTTCAAAGAGGAAAGCATCGATTGCTATATTTATGCTAGAGCTTTTATTTTGAAAACATGAAACAATTTTGTCAACGGTAGTAATAAAGCATATGAGTTATGTACATTATATCTTTCAAGTTGCAAGTCTCATGCATAGTATACTAATAGTGCCCGCACCTTGTCCTAATTAACTTGGACTACCGGATCTTTGCAATGCACATGTTTTGACCAAGTGTCACAATGGGGTACCTCCATGCCGCTCTGTACAAAGGTCTAAGGAGAAAGCTCGCATTTTGGATTTCTCGCTTTTGATTATTCTCAACTTAGACATCCATACCGGGACAACATGGACAACGAGATAATGGACTCCTCTTTAATGCATAAGCATGTGGCAACAATTATTATTCTCATATGAGATTGAGGATATATGTCCAAAACTGAAACTTCCACCATGAATCATGGCTTTAGTTAGCGGCCCAATGTTCTTCTCTAACAATATGCATGCTCCAACCATTAAGGTGGTAGATCTCTCTTACTTCAGACAAGACGGACATGCATAGCAACTCACATGATATTCAACAAAGAATAGTTGATGGCGTCCCCAGAAACATGGTTATCGCACAACAAGCAACTTAATAAGAGATAAAGTGCATAAGTACATATTCATTACCACAATAGTTTTTAAGCTATTTGTCCCATGAGCTATATATTGCAAAGGTGAGTGATGGAATTTTAAAGGTAGCATGATGCGTGTAGTTGACACGTCCGTTGGGAACCCCAAGAGGAAGGTGTGATGCGCACAGCGGCAAGTTTCCCTCAGTAAGAAACCAAGGTTTAATCGAACCAGTAGGAGCCAAGAAGCACGTTGAAGGTTGATGGCGGCGGGATGTAGTGCGGCGCAACACCGGAAGATTCCGGCGCCAACGTGGAACCTGCACAACACAACCAAAGTACTTTGCCCCAACGAAACGAGTGAGGTTGTCAATCTCACCGGCTTCGCTGTAACAAAGGATTAACCGTATTGTGTGGAAGATGATTGTTTGCAGAGAAAACGATAAAACAAGTATTGCGGCAGATTTGTATTTCGGTATTAAAGAATGGACCGGGGTCCACGAGTTCACTAGAGGTGTCTCTCCCATAAGATAAAAGCATGTTGGGTGAACAAATTACGGTCGGGCAATTGACAAATAGAGAGGGCATAACAATGCACATACATGACATGATAAGTATAGTGAGATTTAATTGGGCATTACGACAAAGTACATAGACCGCCATCCAATCGCATCTATGCCTAAAAAGTCCACCTTCGGGTTATCGTCCGAACCCCCTCCGGTATTAAGTTGCAAAGCAACGGACAATTGCATTAAGTATGGTGCGTAATGTAATCAATAACTACATCCTCGAACATAGCATCAATGTTTTATCCCTAGTGGCAACGACACATCCATAACCTTAGGGGTTTCGTCACTCCCCAGATTCACGGAGACATGAACCCACTATCGAGCATAAATACTCCCTCTTGGAGTTAAAAGTAAAAACTTGGCCGAGCCTCTACTAGAAACGGAGAGCATGCAAGATCATAAACAACACATGTATAATAACTTGATAATTAACATGACATAGTATTCTCTATCCATCGGATCTCGACAAACACAACATATAGAATTACGAGATAGATGATCTTGATCATGTTAGGCAGCTCACAAGATCCAACAATGAAGCACAATGAGGAGAAGACAACCATCTAGCTACTGCTATGGACCCATAGTCCGAGGGGTGAACTACTCACTCATCACTCCGGAGGCGACCATGGCGGTGTAGAGTCCTCCGGGAGATGATTCCCCTCTCCGGCGGGGTGCGGAGAGCGATCTCTGGATCCCCGAGATGGGATCGGCGGCGGCGGCGTCTCGGTAGGGTTTTCCGTATCGTGGCTCTCGGTGCTGGGGGTTTCGTCACGGAGACTTTTTATAGGCGGAAGGGCAGGTCAAGAGGCGGCACGGGGGCCCCACACCACGGGGCCGCGCGGCCAAGGGGGGCCGCGCCGCCCTATAGTGTGGCCCCTCCGTGGCCCCTCTTCGTCTCTCCTTCGGACTTCGGAAGCTTCGTGAGAAAATAGGCCCCTGGGCTTTGATTTCGTCCAATTCCGAGAATATTTCGTTACTAGGATTTACGAAACCAAAAACGACGAGAAAACAACAAGCGGCACTTCGGCATCTTGTTAATAGGTTAGTTCCGAGAAAATGCACGAATATGACATAAAGTGTGCATAAAACATGTAGGTATCATCAATAATATGGCATAGAACATAAGAAATTATCGATACGTCGGAGACGTATCAAGCATCCCCAAGCTTAGTTACTGCTCGTCCCGAGCGAGGTAAAACGATAACAAAGATAATTTCTGAAGTGATATGCCATCATAACCTTGATCATACTATTTGTAAACATATGTAGTGGATGCAGCGATCATAACAATGGTGATGACATGAGTAAACAGGTGAATCATATAGCAAAGACTTTTCATGAATAGTACTTCAAGACAAGTATTAATAAGTCTTGCATAAGAGTTAACTCATAAAGCAATAAATCAAAGTAAAGGTATTGAAGCAACACAAAGGAAGATTAAGTTTCAGCGGTTGCTTTCAACTTGTAACATGTATATCTCATGGATAATTGTCAACATAGAGTAATATAACAAGTACAATATGCAAATATGTAGGAATCAATGCACGGTTCACACAAGTGTTTGCTTCTTGAGGTGGAGAGAAATAGGTGAGCTGACTCAACATAAAAGTAAAGAGAATGGTCCTTCAAAGAGGAAAGCATCGATTGCTATATTTGTGCTAGAGCTTTTATTTTGAAAACATGAAACAATTTTGTCAACGGTAGTAATAAAGCATATGAGTTATGTACATTATATCTTACAAGTTGCAAGTCTCATGCATAGTATACTAATAGTGCCCGCACCTTGTCCTAATTAACTTGGACTACCGGATCTTTGCAATGCACATGTTTTGACCAAGTGTCACAATGGGGTACCTCCATGCCGCTCTGTACAAAGGTCTAAGGAGAAAGCTCGCATTTTGGATTTCTCGCTTTTGATTATTCTCAACTTAGACATCCATACGGGACAACATGGACAACGAGATAATGGACTCCTCTTTAATGCATAAGCATGTGGCAACAATTATTATTCTCATATGAGATTGAGGATATATGTCCAAGACTGAAACTTCCACCATGAATCATGGCTTTAGTTAGCGGCCCAAAGTTCTTCTCTAACAATATGCATGCTCCAACCATGAAGGTGGTAGATCTCTCTTGCTTCGAGACAAGACGGACATGCATAGCAACTCACATGATATCCAACAAAGAATAGTTGATGGCGTCCCCAGAAACATGGTTATCGCTCAACAAGCAACTTAATAAGAGATAAAGTGCATAAGTACATATTCAATACTACAATAGTTTTTAAGCTATTTGTCCCATGAGCTATATATTGCAAAGGTGAATGATGGAATTTTAAAGGTAGCACTCAAGCAATTTACTTTGGAATGGCGGATAAATACCATGTAGTAGGTAGGTATGGTGGACACAAATGGCATAGTGGTTGGCTCAAGGATTTTGGATGCATGAGAAGTATTCCCTCTCGATACAAGGTTTAGGCTAGCAAGGTTGTTTGAAACAAACACAAGGATGAACGGTACAGCAAAACTCACATAAAATACATATGGTAAACATTATAAGACTCCATACCGTCTTCCTTGTTGTTCAAAACTCAATACTAGATGTTATCTAGACTCTAGAGAAACCAAATATGCAAACCAAATTAACAAGCTCTAAGTATTTCTTCATTAATGGGTGCAAAGTATATGATGCAAGAGCTTAAACATGAGCACAACAATTGCCAAGTATCAAATTATCCAAGACATTTTAGAGTTACTACATGTATCATTTTCCAATTCCAACCATATAACAATTTAACGAAGAAGAAACTTCGCCATGAATACTATGAGTAGAGCCTAAGGAAATATTTGTCCATATGCAACAGCGGAGCGTGTCTCTCTCCCATAAAGTGAATGCTAGGATCCATTTTATTCAAACAAAACAAAAAACAAAAACAAACCGACGCTCCAAGCAAAGTACATAAGATGTGACGGAATAAAAATATAGTTTCGGGGAGGAACCCGATAATGTTGTCGATGAAGAAGGGGATGCCTTGGGCATCCCCAAGCTTAGACGCTTGAGTCTTCTTAATATATGCAGGGGTGAACCACCGGGGCATCCCCAAGCTTAGAAGCTTTCACTCTCCTTGATCATGTTGCATCATACTCCTCTCTTGATCCTTGAAAACTTCCTCCACACCAAACTCGAAACAACTCATTAGAGGGTTAGTGCATAATAAAAATTCACATGTTCAGAGGTGACACAATCATTCTTAACACTTCTGGACATTGCATAAAGCTACTTGGACATTAATGGATCAAAGAAATTCATCCAACATAGCAAAAGAGGCAATGCGAAATAAAAGACAGAATCTGTCAAAACAGAACAGTCCGTAAAGATGGATTTTATTAGGCCACCAGACTTGCTCAAACGAAAATGCTCAAATTGAATGAAAGTTGCGTACATATCTGAGGATCATGCTCGTAAATTGGCGTAATTTTCTGAGCTACCTACAGGGAGATAGACCCAGATTCGTGACAGCAAAGAAATGCTGGAACTGCGCAGTAATCCAAATCTAGTACTTACTTTTCTATCAAAGACTTTACTTGGCACAACAAAACATAAAACTAAGATAAGGAGAGGTTGCTACAGTAGTAAACAACTTCCAAGACACAAATATAAAACAAAAATACTGGAGTAAAAACATGGGTTGTCTCCCATAAGCGCTTTTCTTTAACGCCTTTCGGCTAGGCGCGAAAGTGTATCTCAAGTAACATCGAAGGATGAAGCATCAACATCATAATTTGTTCTAATGATAGAATCATAAGGTACCTTCATTCTCTTTCTAGGGAAGTGTTCCATACCTTTCTTGAGAGGAAATTGATATTTAATATTACCTTCCTTCATATCAATAGTAGCACCAACGGTTCGAAGAAAAGGTCTTCCCAATATAATGGGGCAAGATGCATTGCATTCAATATCCAAGACAACAAAATCAACGGGGACAAGGTTATTGTTAACCATAATATGAACATTATCAACTTTCCCCAAAGGTTTCTTTTTAGCATTATCAGCGAGATTAACATCCAAGTAACAATTCTTCAATGGTGGCAAGTCAAGCATATCATAGACTTTTTTAGGCATAACAGAAATACTTGCACCAAGATCACATAAAGCATTACAATCAAAATATTTGATTCTCATTTTAATGATGGGCTCCCAACCATCCTCTAGCTTTCTAGGAATAGAAGTTTCAAGTTTTAGTTTCTCTTCTCTAGCTTTTATGAGAGCATTTGTAATATGTTTTGTGAAAGCCAAATTTATAGTGCTAGCATTGGGACTCTTAGCAAGTTTTTGCAAGAACTTTATAACTTCAGAGATATGGCAATCATCAAAATCTAAATCATTACAATCTAAAGCAATGGGATTATCATCCCCAAGGTTGGAAAAAATTTCAGCAGTTTTATCACAGGCAGTTTCAGCAGTTTTAGAAGTTTCAGGTAATTTTGCGCGCTTTGCACTAGGAGTAGAAGCATTGCCAACACCAATTATTTTACCATTGATAGTAGGAGGTGCAGCAACATATGAATCATTAGCATTGCTAGTGGTGGTAATAGTCCAAACTTTAGCTACATTTTCTTTTTTAGCTAGTTTTTCATTTTCTTCTCTATCCCACCTAGCACGCAGTTCAGCCATTAATCTTATATTCTCATTAATTCTAACTTGGATGGCATTTGCTGTAGTAACAATTTTATTTTCAATATCCCTATTAGGCATAACTTTCGATTTCAAAAGATCAACATGAGAGGCAAGACTATCAACTCTAGAAACAAGAATATCAATTTTATTGAGCTTTTCCTCAACAGATTTGTTAAAGGCAGTTTGTGTACTAATAAATTCTTTAAGCATGGCTTCAAGTCCAGGGGTGTATTCCTATTATTGTTGTAAGAATTCCCATAAGAATTAGCATAACCGTTACCATTATTATAAGGATATGGCCTATAGTTATTACTAGAATTGTTCAGATAAGCATTGTTGTTGAAATTATTATTTTTAATGAAGTTTACATCAACATGTTCTTCTTGGGCAACCAATGAAGCTAATGGAACATTATTAGGATCAACATTAGTCCTATCATTCGCAAGCATAGACATAATAGCATCAACTTTATCATTCAAGGAAGAGGATTCTTCAACGGAATTTACCTTCTTACCTTGTGGAGCTCTTTCCGTGTGCCATTCAGAGTAATTAACCATCATATTATCAAGAAGCTTTGTTGCTTCACCAAGAGTGATGGACATAAAGGTACCTCCAGCAGCTGAATCCAATAAATTCCGCGAAGAAAAATTTAGTCCTGCATAGAAGGTTTGGATGATCATCCAAGTAGTCGAGTCCATGGGTTGGGCAATTTTTAACCGAGAGATTTCATTCTTTCCCAAGCTTGAGCAACATGTTCATTATCCAATTGTTTAAAATTCATTATGCTACTCCTCAAAGATATAATTTTAGCAGGGGGATAATATCTACCAATAAAAGCATCCTTGCATTTAGTCCATGAATCAATACTATTCTTAGGCGAGAGATAGCAACCAATCTTTAGCTCTTCCTCTTAATGAGAAAGGAAACAATTTTAATTTTATAATGTCACCATCTACATCTTTATATTTTTGCATTTCACATAGTTCAACAAAGTTATTGAGATGGGCAGCAGCATCATCAGAACTAACACCAGAAAATTGCTCTCGCATAACAAGATTAAGTAGAGCATGTTTAATTTCAAAGAATTCATGCTGTAGTAGCGAGGTGGAGCAATAGGTGTGCATAAGAAATCATTATTATTTGTGCTAGTGAAGTCACACAACTTAGTATTTTCAGGGTTGGCCATTTTAGCAATAGTAAATAAAGCAAACTAGATAAAGTAAATGCAAGTAAACTAATTTTTTTGTGTTTTTGATATAGCAAACAAGACGGTAAATAAAGTAAAACTAGCAACTAATTTTTTTGTGTTTTGATATAATGCAGCAAACAAAGTAGTAAATAAAATAAAGCAAGACAAAAACAAAGTAAAGAGATTGGGAAGTGGAGACTCCCCTTGCAGCGTGTCTTGATCTCCCCGGCAACGGCGCCGGAAATTTGCTTGATGCGTGTAGTTGACACGTCCGTTGGGAACCCCAAGAGGAAGGTGTGATGCGCACAGCGGCAAGTTTCCCTCAGTAAGAAACCAAGGTTTAATCGAACCAGTAGGAGCCAAGAAGCACGTTGAAGGTTGATGGCGGCGGGATGTAGTGCGGTGCAACACCAGAGATTCCGGCGCCAACGTGGAACCTGCACAACACAACCAAAGTACTTTGCCCCAACGAAAGAGTGAGGTTGTCAATCTCACCGGCTTGCTGTAACAAAGGATTAACCGTATTGTGTGGAAGATGATTGTTTGCAGAGAAAACAGTAAAACAAGTATTGCAGCAGATTTGTATTTCGGTATTAAAGAATGGACCGGGGTCCACGGTTCACTAGAGGTGTCTCTCCCATAAGATAAAAGCATGTTGGGTGAACAAATTACGGTCGGGCAATTGACAAATAGAGAGGGCATAACAATGCACATACATGACATGATAAGTATAGTGAGATTTAATTGGGCATTACGACAAAGTACATAGACCGCCATCCAAGCTGCATCTATGCCTAAAAAGTCCACCTTCGGGTTATCGTCCGAACCCCCTCCGGTATTAAGTTGCAAAGCAACAGACAATTGCATTAAGTATGGTGCGTAATGTAATCAATAACTACATCCTCGAACATAGCATCAATGTTTTATCCCTAGTGGCAACAGCACATCCATAACCTTAGGGGTTTCTGTCACTCCCCCAGATTCACGGAGACATGAACCCACTATCGAGCATAAATACTCCCTCTTGGAGTTAAAAGTAAAAACTTGGCCAGAGCCTCTACTAGAAACGGAGAGCATGCAAGATCATAAACAACACATGTATAATAACTTGATAATTAACATGACATAGTATTCTCTATCCATCGGATCCCGACAAACACAACATATAGAATTACAGATAGACGATCTTGATCATGTTAGGCAGCTCACAAGATCCAACAATGAAGCACAATGAGGAGAAGACAACCATCTAGCTACTGCTATGGACCCATAGTCCAGGGGTGAACTACTCACTCATCACTCCGGAGGCGACCATGGCGGTGTAGAGTCCTCCGGGAGATGATTCCCCTCTCCGGCGGGGTGCGGAGAGCGATCTCTGGATCCCCGAGATGGGATCGGCGGCGGCGGCGTCTCGGTAAGGTTTTCCGTATCGTGGCTCTCGGTGCTGGGGGTTTCGTCACGGAGACTTTTTATAGGCGGAAGGGCAGGTCAAGAGGCGGCACGGGGGCCCCACACCACGGGGCCGCGCGGCCAAGGGGGGCCGCGCCGCCTATAGTGTGGCCCCTCCGTGGCCCCTCTTCGTCTCTCCTTCGGACTTCGGAAGCTTCGTGAGAAAATAGGCCCCTGGGCTTTGATTTCGTCCAATTCAGAGAATATTTCGTTACTAGGATTTACGAAACCAAAAACAGCGAGAAAACGACAAGCGGCACTTCGGCATCTTGTTAATAGGTTAGTTCCAGAAGATGCACGAATATGACATAAAGTGTGCATAAAACATGTAGGTATCATCAATAATATGGCATAGAACATAAGAAATTATCGATACGTCGGAGACGTATCATAGCACTCAAGCAATTTACTTTGGAATGGCGGATAAATACCATGTAGTAGGTAGGTATGGTGGACACAAATGGCATAGTGGTTGGCTCAAGGATTTTGGATGCATGAGAAGTATTCCCTCTCGATACAAGGTTTAGGCTAGCAAGGTTATTTGAAACAAACACAAGGATGAACGGTACAGCAAAACTCACATAAACGACATATGGTAAATATTATAAGACTCCATACCGTCTTCCTTGTTGTTCAAAACTCAATACTAGATGTTATCTAGACTCTAGAGAAACCAAATATGCAAACCAAATTAACAAGCTCTAAGTATTTCTTCATTAATGGGTGCAAAGTATATGATGCAAGAGCTTAAACATGAGCACAACAATTGCCAAGTATCAAATTATCCAAGACATTTTAGAGTTACTACATGTATCATTTTCCAATTCCAACCATATAACAATTTAACGAAGAAGAAACTTCGCCATGAATACTATGAGTAGAGCCTAAGGACATATTTGTCCATATGCAACAGCGGAGCGTGTCTCTCTCCCATAAAGTGAATGCTAGGATCCATTTTATTCAAACAAAACAAAAAACAAAAACAAACCGACGCTCCAAGCAAAGTACATAAGATGTGGCCGAATAAAAATATAGTTTCAGGGGAGGAACCTGATAATGTTGTTGATGAAGAAGGGGATGCCTTGGGCATCCCCAAGCTTAGACGCTTGAGTCTTCTTAATATATGCAGGGGTGAACCACCGGGGCATCCCCAAGCTTAGAGCTTTCACTCTCCTTGATCATATTGCATCATACTCCTCTCTTGATCCTTGAAAACTTCCTCCACACCAAACTCGAAACAACTCATTAGAGGGTTAGTGCATAATAAAAATTCACATGTTCAGAGGTGACACAAACATTCTTAACACTTCTGGACATTGCATAAAGCTACTTGGACATTAATGGATCAAAGAAATTCATCCAACATAGCAAAAGAGGCAATGCGAAATAAAAGACAGAATCTGTCAAAACAGAACAGTCCGTAAAGATGGATTTTATTAGGACACCAGACTTGCTCAAACGAAAATGCTCAAATTGAATGAAAGTTGCGTACATATCTGAGGATCATGCTCGTAAATTGGCGTAATTTTCTGAGCTACCTACAGGGAGATAGACCCAGATTCGTGACAGCAAAGAATTCTGGAACTGCGCAGTAATCCAAATCTAGTACTTACTTTTCTATCAAAGACTTTACTTGGCACAACAAAACATAAAACTAAGATAAGGAGAGGTTGCTACAGTAGTAAACAACTTTCAAGACACAAATATAAAACAAAATACTGTAGTAAAAACATGGGTTGTCTCCCATAAGCGCTTTTCTTTAACGCCTTTCAGCTAGGCGCAGAAAGTGTAACTCAAGTAACATCGAGAGATGAAGCATCAACATCATAACTTGTTCTAATGATAGAATCATAAGGTACCTTCATTCTCTTTCTAGGGAAGTGTTCCATACCTTTCTTGAGAGGAAATTGATATTTAATATTACCTTCCTTCATATCAATAGTAGCACCAACGGTTCGAAGAAAAGGTCTTCCCAATATAATGGGGCAAGATGCATTGCATTCAATATCCAAGACAACAAAATCAACGGGGACAAGGTTATTGTTAACCATAATATGAACATTATCAACTTTCCCCAAAGGTTTCTTTTTAGCATTATCAGCGAGATTAACATCCAAATAACAATTTTTCAATGGTGGCAAGTCAAGCATATCATAGACTTTTTTAGGCATAACGAAATACTTGCACCAAGATCACATAAAGCATTACAATCAAAATCTTTGATTCTCATTTTAATGATGGGCTCCCAACCATCCTCTAGCTTTCTAGGAATAGAAGTTTCAAGTTTTAGTTTCTCTTCTCTAGCTTTTATGAGAGCATTTGTAATATGTTTTGTGAAAGCCAAATTTATAGCACTAGCATTGGGACTCTTAGCAAGTTTTTGTAAGAAATTTATAACTTCAGAGATATGGCAATCATCAAAATCTAAATCATTACAATCTAAAGCAATGGGATTATCATCCCCAAGGTTGGAAAAAATTTCAGCGGTTTTATCACAAGCGGTTTCAGCGGTTTTAGCGGTTTCGAGTAATTTTGCGCGCTTTGCACTAGGAGTAGAAGCATTGCTAACACCAATTATTTTACCATTGATAGTAGGAGGTGCAGCAACATGTGAATCATTAGCATTGCTAGTGGTGGTAATAGTCCAAACTTTAACTACATTTTTCTCTTTAGCTAGTTTTTCATTTTCTTCTCTATCCCACCTAGCACGCGAGTTCAGCCATTAATCTTATATTCTCATTAATTCTAACTTGAATGGCATTTGCTGTAGTAACAATTTTATTTTCAATATCCCTATTAGGCATAACTTTCGATTTCAAAAGGTCAACATCAGAGGCAAGACTATCAACTCTAGAAACAAGAATATCAATTTTATTGAGCTTTTCCTCAACAGATTTGTTAAAGGCGGTTTGTGTACTAATAAATTCTTTAAGCATGGCTTCAAGTCCAGGGGGTGTATTCCTATTATTGTTGTAAGAATTCCCATAAGAATTAGCATAACCGTTACCATTATTATAAGGATATGGCCTATAGTTATTACTAGAATTGTTCCGATAAGCATTGTTGTTGAAATTATTATTTTTAATGAAGTTCACATCAACATGTTCTTCTTGAGCAACCAATGAAGCTAATGGAACATTGTTAGGATCAACATTAGTCCTATCATTCGCAAGCATAGACATAATAGCATCAACCTTATCATTCAAGGAAGAGGATTCTTCAACAGAATTTACCTTCTTACCTTGTGGAGCTCTTTCCGTGTGCCATTCGGAGTAATTAACCATCATATTATCAAGAAGCTTTGTTGCTTCACCAAGAGTGATGGACATAAAGGTACCTCCAGCAGCTGAATCCAATAAATTCCGCGAAGAAAAATTTAGTCCTGCATAGAAGGTTTGGATGATCATCCAAGTAGTCGGTCCATGGGTTGGGCAATTTTTAACCAGAGATTTCATTCTTTCCCAAGCTTGAGCAACATGTTCATTATCCAATTGTTTAAAATTCATTATGCTACTCCTCAAAGATATAATTTTAGCAGGGGGATAATATCTACCAATAAAAGCATCCTTGCATTTAGTCCAGGAATCAATACTATTCTTAGGCGGAGATAGCAACCAATCTTTAGCTCTTCCTCTTAATGAGAAAGGGAACAATTTTAATTTTATAATGTCACCATCTACATCTTTATATTTTTGCATTTCACATAGTTCAACAAAATTATTGAGATGGGCAGCAGCATCATCGGAACTAACACCGGAAAATTGCTCTCTCATGACAAGATTAAGTAAAGCGGGTTTAATTTCAAAGAATTCTGCTGTAGTAGCGAGGTGGAGCAATAGGTGTGCATAAGAAATCATTATTATTTGTGCTAGTGAAGTCACACAACTTAGTATTTTCAGGGGTGGCCATTTTAGCAGTAGTAAATAAAGCAAACTAGATAAAATAAATGCAAGTAAACTAAATTTTTTTGTGTTTTTGATATAGCAAACAAGACAGTAAATAAAGTAAAACTAGCAACTAATTTTTTTGTGTTTTGATATAATGCAGCAAACAAAGTAGTAAATAAAATAAAGCAAGACAAAAACAAAGTAAAGAGATTGAGAAGTGGAGACTCCCCTTGCAGCGTGTCTTGATCTCCCGAGCAACGGCGCCGGAAAAAGAGCTTGATGGCGTGTATTTCACACGTTCGTTGGGCAACCCCAAGAGGAAGGTATGATGCGCACAGCAGCAAGTTTTCCCTCAGAAAGAAACCAAGGTTTATCGAACCAGGAGGAGCCAAGAAGCACGTTGAAGGTTGATGGCGGCGGGATGTAGTGCGGCGCAACACCGGAGATTCCGGCGCCAACGTGGAACCCGCACAACACAACCAAAGTACTTTGCCCCAACGAAACGAGTGAGGTTGTCAATCTCACCGGCTTGCTGTAACAAAGGATTAACCGTATTGTGTGGAAGATGATTGTTTGCAGAGAAAACAAGTAAAACAAGTATTGCGAGCAGATTTGTATTTCGAGTATTAAAGAATGGACCGGGGTCCACGGTTCACTAGAGGTGTCTCTCCCATAAGATAAAGGCATGTTGGGTGAACAAATTACAGTCGGGCAATTGACAAATAGAGAGGGCATAACAATGCACATACATGACATGATAAGTATAGTGAGATTTAATTGGGCATTACGACAAAGTACATAGACCGCCATCCAATCGCATCTATGCCTAAAAAGTCCACCTTCGAGGTTATCATCCGAACCCCTCCGAGTATTAAGTTGCTAACAACCAGACAATTGCATTAAGTATGGTGCGTAATGTAATCAACAACTACATCCTCGGACATAGCGCCAATGTTTTATCCCTAGTGGCAACAGCACAACACAACCTTAGAACTTTCCGTCACTGTCCCAGGTGTCAATGCAGGCATGAACCCACTATCGAGCATAAATACTCCCTCTTGGAGTTAAAAGTAAAAACTTGGCCAGAGCCTCTACTAGAAACGGAGAGCATGCAAGATCATAAACAACACATATGTAATAACTTGATAATTAACATGACATAGTATTCTCTATCCATCGGATCCCGACAAACACAACATATAGAATTACGGATAGATGATCTTGATCATGTTAGGCAGCTCACAAGATCCAACAATGAAGCACAATGAGGAGAAGACAACCATCTAGCTACTGCTATGAACCCATAGTCCAGGGGTGAACTACTCACTCATCACTCCGGAGGCGACCATGGCGGTGTAGAGTCCTCCGGGAGATGATTCCCCTCTCCGGCAGGGTGCCGGAGGCGATCTCCTGGATCCCCCGAGATGGGATCGGCGGCGGCGGCGTCTCAGTAAGGTTTTCCGTATCGTGGCTCTCGGTGCTGGGGGTTTCGTCACGGAGACTTTTTATAGGCGGAAGGGCAGGTCAAGAGGCGGCACGGGGGCCCCACACCACAGGGCCGCGCGGCCAAGGGGGGGGGCCGCACCGGCCTATGGTCTGGGGGCCCAGTGCCCCCCTCTGGTCCTTCCCGGGTGTTCTGGATGCTTCCGGTGAAAATAGGAACCTGGGTCTTGATTTCGTCCGATTCCGAGAATATTTCGTTACTAGGATTTCTGAAACCAAAAACAGCGTAGAACAACAGAAGCGGCTCTTCGGCATCTTGTTAATAGGTTAGTTCCAGAAAATGCACGAATATGACATAAAGTGTGCATAAAACATGTAGGTATCATCAATAATATGGCATGGAACATAAGAAATTATCGATACGTCGGAGACGTATCACTAGTTGGTATTCTCTCCCCCATGTACTTCAATACAATGATCTCATGAGCTGCCTTACATGATTGAGATTCATCTGATGTAATTGGTGTTGTGTTTGTCGGGATCCGATGGATTGTTACGTTATGATTGTCTATCTACAAAGTTTATGAAGTTATTGTTGCTGCAATCTTGTTGTGTTTAATGCTTGTCACTAGGGCCCGAGTGGCATCATCTTAGATTTGAGCTCTATACTTATTGCTTAGATTGTATCTACAAGTTGTATGCACATGTCTATGTCCGGAACCAAAGGCCCAAAAGTGACAGAAATTGGGACAACTGGAGGGAAAGGCTTAGATATGAGGATCACATGTTTTCACGGAGTGTTAATGCTTTGCTCCGGTGCTCTATTAAAAGGAGTGCCTTAATTTCCAAGTAGATTCCCTAGAGGCCCGGCTGCCACCGGCTGGTAGGACAAAAGATGTTGTACAAGTTTCTCATTGCGAGCACGTATGACTATATATGGAAAACATGCCTACATGATTAATGATCTTGATATTCTGTCTTAATGCTATTTCAATCCTATCAATTGCCCGACTGTAATTTGTTCATCCAACACTTGTTATTGGAGAGTTGCCACTAGTGTAGATAGCTGGGAACCCCGGTCCATCTTTCATCATCATATACTTGTTCCACATGACATTGGAAGTAGTATCAACTATTTTCTGGTGCCATTGCTCTCATACTATTGTTACTGCTGCTGTGTTACTGTTACTACTGCTCCCATATTACTGCTACTTTCACATCACCCCTGTTATTAGTGCTTTTCCAGGTGCAGCTGAATTGACAACTCAGTTGTTAAGGCTTATAAGTATTCTTTACCTCCCCTTGTGTCGAATCAATAAATTGGGTTTTACTACCCGCGAAGACTGCTGCGATCCCCTATACTTGTGGGTTATCAGTTGGCTTCACCGAGGAGTCACTCATGGCGACCCCAGGGCACCAACTTTGTTTGCATGGTACCGCCACTTACGACTACACTTTGTAGACATGTGTGTTCCTTGGGGCATAGGGTGGGATGCATGGTGGTGATGGTGATGACATGATGATGATGTACATTTTGGTTGTATCTAGGGCTTAAAAACTTCGGATGGCGTGTATATTTTGATGATGTGGTATATACTAACCCATCATGGGATATGGTGACCTTGCGGTGTTAGGATGTCACCCACTTTTGTTGTGGTGGTAGGTTGACACCGTAGTTGTAGGATGAACTTGTGATCCTCTTTTGGTAATGACCATGCATGCTCCTCTTAGTGTATGATCTAGTGTGAACTTGTGATGCTTTGTTATGATTTCATTGATGCTTGTGATGGTGTACCTTGTTCTTTTTATGCCATGTTAGTTGTATGTGGTGTACATTGGGTGCACTCTACCAAACACGCCATTGTTTCATACTCCAGTTTACAAAAGCATGATGTTTTGGGCATACTTTTGGTCAAGACTTTAAAATATTTGACCAGTAATGTTTTTAAAATATGTCAATTAGATCTATGAAAATCATTTGTATAAATTTGTCCCAAAAAGTACTTTCATAACAAAGTGAAGTTTTATAATGTCATATAGCTATACTTTAGAGACGTGACAATGTTAGAACTAAAATGTCCCAATTTTTTTTGGAGGAGTAGTATATTTATTATATTTGTACATTTCGTACTGTTCAACACATTTTTTTGGTACCACATGGTTTTCAGACATGGTGCTTTGTAGTATGTCCAAATGCACCTATTATGAAAAATACATTCTAAATGTATTTTAAAATGTTCAGAAGTTCTGAAGAAAAAAATCCTCAGATGTATGTCCCCAGACATGCATGTTCGCATACAAAATTTTGTAAGGAAAAGACATTTTTGTGGGATGTGTAAAAGAACATAAAAAAACTCTTGCGAAGCTATTTTGGAGCACCAAAAATTATCCTTTTAGACAAGTCACAAAAAATTTCAAATTTTCCACGAGACTATGTGTAATGTCCGGGTGTATACCTAAAAAAATTATTCACATTTTTTAATATTTTAAAATATATTTTTAAGCAGTGGGTGCACCTACGAGCCAAAATGTATTTGTGGTGGTTTCCCTTATAAGTTTTAGAACTTCAGAAGCAACGTCTTAATTTAGGTTATAGTAGAAAACAAAGGCGGAGGTGAAATCCACGAGCCTGGTGTTTCCCAGTTCAATGCGCAATTGATAGCGATGCCGTGGCGGTCGGCGGGCGACACCGCCGCGTCGGTGCTGTTGATTGTCAGCGCACGCGTGGTGCCGGAGGCATCATAGGACACGGCTTTGGACCGTTGTTTGTCCCAAGTCCTGAAGTCCAAACGAGAAGCCTCTTCGTCATTTCAGTTCCAGGGTGGGCTCACCTGCACCAGCAATCTGGTGATTCACACGTATTGAATGTTCGATGTATTTTGGCTTCAGCCTCAACAAAAACCAAACACGCGTACCACTGTCGTTCAAAATGGAAAGGGCATCATGACAATCAAGAGTAGCAGGGAGAACAGAAATAGGTAGAAGAAATAAAGCTCCATCTGGTGCGCAATGCTGCCAGGTACCTTGGTTCCTAAGAAACGAGCGTAACTGAAATAGCCACAAAATGGGGCTACGATGATACATCACAACCCGAATCAGATGATTCCAACTAACCTTGATTGTGCTGTCAGGTACCCAAGCAATAGTACATAACAAAAGACCACAGTAGTGTATTTACATCGGTTGACATCAACTATAGGTAATGACTCACGATCACGATTGGCGTATACATCGACATGAATGAACAAATCAATCCATCTATCATATGACAGTGTATCAATATATCTGAACCTAATATGAACGTTGCTTGCTTGCATTGATCAGTAGTAGTGGGTATACACTTGGAATTCAGAATGGCACTGTTCTTGTGGCGGTATCTTCAGCAGGCATCCTCCAGCAGCCACAGGCAACAACAATACCGGCATCGGAACAAGGTCGGTGATAGATACAACAGTATAACAGCAGGGGATGATGAATCTAATTTCCCAACGAGAGAAATCGGCATCCACACAATAGCCCGTTCATGGGCCAAAAATGTACCAGTTCACTAGTCTACTCTTCCTCCTCCACATCAGGTGGTAATGTAGGGCTTTTTGAACACAAAGTTGTATTGTGCAGCCCCTTTATTTTCTCAATGGGGTTACAGGGACCTGTAAACAATAAGGGCAACTTTGAACATGTGTTGGATTTCCATGCATGGGCTCAAGCCACGGAAAAGGCGTGCCATATGGTCAAAGACTATTTGTATTGCATAGTTAGAGCTTGATTTATAGTGGTAGGCTTGACATATGAGAAACATTATGCCATAACAGTACTGTAAAAGAACAGCTGATGCATCTAGATATAACTATAAATACTGATGAGGGATAATGATGTAACTGGCACTATGGCTGTTCTCTCCAAAATAATATTTTGAGATGAGTATACCAGGTGCATACCTGAACATGGCTTGCTGTCCCATACAGCAATGGAGGTGGGAGTACATGCGGAATCACACATTGCACGGTTGTCTTCATGATTTACATTCATGGCGAGCATCCATGAGCCAATGGTAACATCCTCATAATCGAACATCCTTAAACTGGGAAATGCAGAAAGAAAAAAATAGCGACTACGTGAACATGCAAACATAAACATACCAAAAAGACAGCAGAAGAAAATAATTAAGGGATACTAGAGGCAGGTCCCCTCCACAGAGTGACTGTCCCTTCCCTGCATGACGTGTGTCATGCGGAGAGCACCCCATACCAAAAAGACACCAGAAGAAAATAATTAAGGTATACTAGAGACAGGTGCCCTCCACAGAGTGACTGCCCCTTCCCTGCATGACGGTGTCATGCGGAGGGCACCCTCTGGGGCTTTTGGTTTCATTGGTTTTGTGTGCACATTTTAGGTCTTTGCTTGAAGGCAACATTCGGCTACCCTTGCGCCAAGTCTCGATATCTATTTAGCGTTCCTGTTTGTACTCTATATTCCCATGAATGTTTAGTTTATATAAGTTCATATCCAGGTAAAAGAGGAAGGCATGTAGGAACTTTCCATTTGAGGACAGCATATTTTCAAAATTCAACAATTC
The DNA here is from genome assembly GCF_022539505.1 of Lolium rigidum. Lineage (NCBI taxonomy): Eukaryota > Viridiplantae > Streptophyta > Magnoliopsida > Poales > Poaceae > Lolium > Lolium rigidum. The sequence goes on from NC_061511.1 coordinate 83,161,327, forward strand.
TTTACGCGTGAATATTTGTTACATTGTTTGGAGTTATAGTACAAGTATGTTATCTTAGTTCTGATAGCAGGATGGTCAGGCCAGCGGTTCTTGTGCCAAGCAGGAGTTGATTTGTTTACTTCTCCAACATGGGGTTATTTCCACCCTTATGTCTATGCCTTTGTCTAGCAGCACGCCAGCAGTGCAGCACCTGCCTGAGATGGTGACTCGTTGAAAAATGGCCTCCTTCCAACTCTCCTACAAAAGTGTTTCTTCACCTCTGTGCTCAATTTGGTTTTTCCCTGCAAGATTTTGCACCTTCGATCTATCTCTTATGTTCAATGACCATCCTTTCAGATTCGCAGTATGTCCATGACACAACTAACTTGTGTAATAGGCCTTAAGCCTTGAATGCTTCACTGGAACTCAAAATCACGATTTAGTTGATTGTAAGCACTTAGCAGTACTTAATATGTAATCATTCTAATTATCATTGACATAAAAAATATTAGTAGAGGATCAATAAGGCCATGCCTATGTCCATCATGCATAGTAAAAATTTAGAGCTATACTAGCATAATGTACAAAGCTAGACGATAAGATTAATAAACTACTTACCACTGTGCATTGATAATAATTAGTAAATCAACAAAATCCCATTAGCGTGTGTAAAGGCTACCATTGACAAATAACGTTGTTCCACTATACTAGATCTACCTGTCTTGTCATTGTGAAGTACCAAGGTAGGGGGCATATACTATGTACAATCTACTAACAGAAGTCACGAAATTTCTACAAATACTATACCAATGGATATGTGCATGTTCCAATTCTTTTATATGACAAACCCATGTGCCCCATATCTTTACATACACATATTGCTATAAAATACCTTTGGAACTAATCAACACCAAATATTTATAATATTTATCCACAAAAGTCTATCAGATTTGTCATGAAATGGTTTAACAAATACAATTTATTACTAAAATATAAATACAAAAAAAAGCAATTAAAGCTGAATCTTCAAGACTGTATCCATATCTAAAGGGTCATGTACTTTGGAACGGAGGGACTAGGTTGGTTGTGTTGGCACGTTCTTCTACCTTCCACCTTAGCAGTATATGTGCATGTGACTTGGTAAATCTTCTGTGCAGAATGGGGTTATTTGGGCTCATAGCTATGCATATACCATTTATGATATCCTTATCTACAGCTTTCTGATCAGGTAAAAATTAGTACTCAATTTTAAAAATTAGGGACAATTAGCTGACAATAATGAATAAGCCGACAAAGCTATAACCGGTTGTTTTTGTGCATGATAGATTTCATAGGGTTCATGTAACATGTTTGGCTGAGTGCATATTTTGAGTTCCATTGCAAAGTTTAGGCAACATAATCACGAGAAATTCACATTTTTTATATTTTCGTATTGTGGCACAGTTTACTTTAGATCTGCTGCACCACGTCGGGATTCGGCTAAAAACATAAATAACTCACCACTAAAGATATTAAACGATGTTTCTTGCAGGTATGCAGCATTTGCATTTGTATTTATCTTAATATCTTGGTTGATGAAGAAAGGCAAACTATATTCTCCTAGAGCTTTCACTGTATGGAAAGAAAACAGAAAGATAAACTACTAACCTATCATTCTTTGCAGTAGCTAGAGCTCCCACCACTTGCGAAGAAAGAGCATACAGTGCGCCAGATGCGTGCGAGAAGTACTCATTACCTAATAATCCCCATGAACTTTCATACCTATCATGAAATAATAACATGATCACTGAACAAGATAGAGGTACAACTTGCACATGGAAAATTCAGTAACTTCAAAAGAAAAGTATGTCATATATGTAAATATAAATTAAGTTAGAACCAATTTATGTTTCAACTAACCATTTCATATTTGGATCATTGACAACTGGTCCCTTCTTCATGCAACCAACGTAAGTCCGGTGATGAGGCCTATCCTTTGCCAGGAGAGCAGCAAGTCTATCTGTCACAGAAATGTGACAAGAATAATATACAACAGATCTAACTATTATCTAGGCAACAGTTTTGGTAAATTGTAAACACAACCTTTACCTGGGCGCAGATAGATCGTGTCATCAGCTTTGACATAGAATTCTGCATCGAACATCTCATAAGCTGCTTTGAAATATGCTAACCTATTGCATGGCCAACAAAAGGGGTAAACAAGATTAGTCAGATGCAAGTTTACAGGTAGAAATACAAGGGTACAGAGAACAGCTTACATCTTCTGTGGGGGCTTCGTACCCTCTTCAGCATCAATAAACAAAAAGTCATGATACAGATCTACCTCTTTCTGAAGATCTGCCATTTTTTCTTTGTCCTTTGTCCTTCCAATGACAAACCTAAATGATAAACCAAATCCATGTTCCAAACTGCAGAATCGATGGGAGGGCCAGTGAGCATAAAAATGAGTAATGAATTCTTTACTACTGAAGTGTTGAAAATAGGGGGGAAATACGCCCTCAGCAACCGTTAAGACGATTAAATTAGAGATGGCCCTTTTTCAACTCCCGCTAATAGTTAGCGTGCTTAACGTAAAGTAGCTAACCATTTTACATAAGGAGGTCATATCTGATAAGCTAGAAATTAAATAGCAAAAGTGATGTTATGAAAGAAGCATACTGAGCCCTGCTCGCAACAGATTATAGTTAATATTCAGTTATATCTCATGTCCAACTATAGTTTAAATCCCTTTCTGGTAATGCATGCCAATGCGATTACGGATAAATTAAAGTATAGTTGCATGAGAAAGAAATAAATAGTCTCACAAAATGAAGGCACTCTCTAAAATCTGAAAGTTATCATGAAGTCGATAAAACCACAAATATATCCATAAGGCATCTAAAACAAGATAGCAAAGAATGTGAGCAGATCTTGAAAAAATAAATCCATTTAGCCTCTGTTCCTGCTATTATTCTAAAGCAATGAATAAGTTTGTTAACTTGTGTCCTCTACAAATGGAGTATATTGCTTGGTCACAGAACAATCAATTGCATTTGTTTTTACTTGGTCAGAGGAAAACACTTTGTACGAACCAGATCGCACTGCCCTCTGAATACTGCAACATGAGCATTTGTACAATCTACAGTAAGCGGGCCAGTTAGTGGAAAACTGAGCTAATGGTGAATATTAGTGGCATTGTATTTTACATTTTGGAGAGCCTGCTATATTATCGGTGCACCTGTATTTTCTCTTTGGACATCGCATAATGAGGTGGCATTGCGCGTTAGTGACTACCTTTTACTTTAATCGTTGAGCTTTTGAGACTTGGTGTACAACCGTTATCAATTTCAAGGAAGTTTTAATATGCAGCAGTTTGTGATGTGTGTCCACATTTCACCCTTATTTTGAGATATGCTTATTTTAATATACAATGTTCCAACCATAGCTTACAAACATACTCTGTTGCATAATCTAGAAAATGGAATTGCAAATTGGTACTGTATTGGAGTTTCCACATCTCCTCATTTGGTCACGTACTCACATGTAATGTACGTCAGGTTAGTAACCACTGACAGGAAAAAAAACTCCTCTATTTTTATGTGCTAATCTTGTGATGCTGCTATTTCCTATAATGCGAGAAAAACTCACTTATTAGTGTATGCCTAATCGCCATGCCAAAGCAAAACTGCAAAATGAACCATCCCAACCAGACCTACTATTAAACCATAAAATTCACAATCACAACAAGCCAGTCACAAAATAACCTCAAATTACTAGTTATTAAGTACAGCCTAGAGTACTGAGTGCAGGAATCATTAGTGATTCAAACAGATCTGGCATTACTCGAAGCTTCATTAGAGCAATGCAGGCAGGTAACAGCAACTACAAGCATCGTCTTAATAGATCCCCATGGCGGTATAAGCTACACATAATGCTAGAAGCTTATATGTGAAGCATAACAAGAGTAGCAGCAAACTAATCCGACCAGATCCAAGTCGAATGAATGGAGAATCATATGAAACCTTACGATGCCTTCAGGGTTGGGCGGGAACCAGGTGGCTCGTAACGCGGCGCGGCGGTCGGCGGATCCGAGCTCGGTGTGGACCCCGACGACGGCGAGCACCTTCTCCCTGTCGGCGGCGGAGTAGTTCCGGGAGGAGGCGAGGAAGGAGCGTAGGGAGTCCTCCACGCGGCCGCAGCGGAAGGCTACGGAGGCGGGGGGCGGCTGGAGTGGCGCAGGGCGGAGGCTAACTGACACGGCGAAGGAGAGGGAGGCGACGGCGAGGAGGAGGCACACGACGGCGAAGAGGAGGAGAAGGCGGTGAGGGGAAGCGGGGGAGGCCGGCGAGGGGAAGCTGGAGGGGGCGTACGGGCGGCGCGGCTTGGCCTCGTCGTCGGAGCGGTGGTAGGGGAGGACGTCTTCGTCGTGGTGGTGCCGGTGCTTGGGGTGGTGGAGCGGCATTGGAAGGTTCTAGAAGGGGCGAAAGACAGTTGATTCTGGGAGAGGAGAAGCAGACTTTTTGGGAGGTTGAGTTGGTGTGATCTGATCTACTGTCTGTATTAAGATCAGTGCAGCGTTTGCTTAATACACACTTCACTTCACAACGTTCAACTCTTAAGCTTGTACACTGTTGTACTAACAACACAATAAAATACAATAAAATCGCGCAAAATCTATTCCGTAACTGGGCTCTCCCGTGTCTTACAGCGTGCTCCACCTTCCGCGTCGTCGGATCAAAATTGTGCGGTGCGGAGCAAGCGGTGCTACAGTCCAAAGCAATGTCCACTGTGATTATTCTTTTTCTTTTTTCTTCCCGTTCGAAATAGAAGTTCGTGTCCATCCCCATTATCTGTCTTCCTCCGCTCTCCGCTATCTCGCTCCGATCCGCTCCGCGGCGACGACCTCCACTAGATCTCCACCTACCGGCGGCGAGCTCTTCGGGCGGAAGCCCCGGCGGGAGTTTCCGGCTATGCTCGCCTAGGCTGCATCGCAGATTCCTCGTCTAGGCCTGCGCATCGAAGCGGCAGGTTCCGGAGTTGTTTTGCTTCGAGGGTTGTATCGGCGGCGCCGGCCGGCGATTGGAGTGGTCTGAGGCTGGCGGACGTCGCGTTTTCGAACCTATTCCGCGTCGCCCCTTGCGAATCGACCGTTTCGAGCCATGGCGGTGAGTGATTTCATCTTCTCGTTCGAGTCATGCAGTTGGTGAGTGACCCTGTTCTCCTTCCTAGTTCCTCCTATGGTCGTAGTCATGTTGTTTTATCTGTAGGCGCTCCTAATTTCGCTCCCAATTTCACCCAATTTCACTCCTAATTTTCGCTCCCAATGTTAGGACCAATTTTATGTGTCATTCTGGTGAAATTGGGGTTGCGTTCCTGTTGTATATGGGTGTTGTATTGTTCATAGCTTTGTGGTTTTTCAGTATGCATGGGCTATTATGCACCGGTACTGTTTAGTTTGATGCAGTAGGTTTGTGGTTTTTGCAGTAGATTGTATGCACATGTACTGTTTAGTTTGATGCAGTAGCTTTGTGGTTTTTGCAGTAATTTTGTGGGTTGCAGTAGACAACATGGTTGTTGTGGTTGCAGTCATGTTTTGCACCAGTAATATTTCGACAAGTTGCACACTATATCAATTTAGCTCAGTTATTCATGTAGTACTATCAATTTCATCTTGCAATTGTACTTGTTGGTATCTATATTTTCTAGTAGTAAATACATCCTAGGATGAATACCTCCAGCAGTATATACATCCAAGGATTATATCTTTTGAATTAACTATATCATAATTGGATGTTTATTACATCCTAGACACATGAGTGTACCATGTTGGATGTATATTTCAAGGAGTTAATACATCCCAGCAGTATATACATCGCAGGATGATATCTTTTTGAATTAAGTATATCATAATTGGATGTTTATTTGTGGGAGTTAGTACATCCCAGACACATCAGTGTACCATATTGGATGTATTTTTCCAGGAGTTAATACATGTTGGGATGAATATATGTTTGGAATTAAGTAGACTATACTGGATGTATATTTCCATTAGTTAACACATACCGGTAGCCTAAGCATAGGTCATGAATCATCATTGGATGTATTTTTTATTGTTGGTATTCTTTCTTAGTTTTTTTTACCTGCATTTTTTGTAATTTTTGGAATTTAATCAACATAAATGTACTTCTATTACATACATGCTTTCTACCGATTCCGTTGTTTTCTGTTACAGGGTGGTGATTATACTGTGTCCACCAAAATATATTGTCCCCAAATGGTATGGACCAACGAGTTAATCCTTTTTTACTCCTTTTTTGTGTGTCTTATGTGTTTGCATCTTACTCCTTTTTTTTACTTTGTGTTTTTGTTTTGTAGAAGTCCTCTCGCACACCGAAAAATCCTGTGAAGGAAGCACACTCAAAACTCAGCGCGATGAGGAGGAGGCTCAAGTTGAAAGGAATGGCGGATGAAACAGGGGTGCACAAAGAAGTAGCTGAGGAGGAGCAGATGAAATATGCACCAATAATAGAAGAAAATGTTCAAGTTCCAACTGCAAATGTGGAAGAAGCTGAGCCCGGAAAAGAGGTGCTCAAAGTTAAGAACCAGGTACTTTAACTTTATGTTTTTGTTTTTTCTGCATTTTGTAATATATCAATGCTTTTCAGAACTACTGACTCATATGGGTGATGTTTTAATGGCAGAGTAATCTTTTCAATCGGTCATCTCCCATGAAGCTTGTCAGAGTTTTCAAGGATATGACTGAAGACCAGAAGAATTTGCTAATACAGTCAGATTTTGGAGGAATCATTAAGATGAAGTGTTCCAAGCTTATTCCTGAGTTGTGCAGGTTTCTGATGGGTTGCTTTGATCAAGACAACTGTGTGCTGAACTTTGGTGAAAGGGGCAAGATACCTGTAACTTCTGAGTCTGTTGTGAATGTTTTGGGAGTACCTAATGGAAGTTCTGTCGTTCCTTATCGGCTAGATGTTGATGCTACTAGTCTCATTCTGAACATGCTTGGGATCACAGATGGCGTGCAGCCAAATGTTTCAGATCTGGAGAAGGAACTAGGCCCATCTTACCCTGCAGATAATTCATATCTCAGAAAGTTCATCATATACATGATTAGCTCAGTTTTTGCTCCAACCACCGGCATAAAAGTCAGTCCAAAATGTTACCCTCCTGTGATAAACGTAGAAGCCATCAAAACCTTGAATTGGCCCAGGTTCATAATTGATACTCTTATCCAAACTGCAAAAGCAAAGGACAAGAAAAATTGGTTCAAGGCTTGCATGCCATATCTTATGGTACGTGTTCCAATCTAAACTACATCTCATCTTCACCTTTTTAACCATTTAGTTGGTTTATAAGCGTTAGTAGCATGTAAATTATGGTGGTATTAATAATTTTTGCATTTACAGATTATTTATGTTGATTCGCTGGAGACAAATGCAGTAAATATTCCAGATGATTTACCTCGCTGCGCAATCTGGACGAACAGTCTAATCTCACTTGTATCTGATTTGGATAGGAAAACTGATGGATCTTTTGGTGCATTGCCGGTATGTACATGTTGAATCTACCCCGTCATTACATTATGTTTGTTTCAGCTTTTTTTTACATGCTACCATCTCTGACATTGATGAATTTTGTTGTATACATGTGCAGCTGAAGGCTCATTTCAGGCGTAATCCTTCTATGTTTACCACGGATCCATCTGTGGTTGATATGTTCATCCGGCGTCATCTTCATGGCAGTTATACAGATGAGGTAAGCCGATTTTACTTCTGTCTGCATCTGTTATTATTTTACCTTTTTGTTTTTTCAATTAGGCATTTTTTTTTATTTGATCATTGTGTTTCATATATTTCTTAGGACTTGGAGAGGTACAGGCCAGCCGTGATCAACATGTGTACCCTATTTGAAGATGGTGTCGCAACCTTCATCCAAAGACTAGAAGTCCAAGGACCATCTTCCAAACAAATTGAAGAACAAGTTGTTGAGCATGTTCGAAAAGCCAAACCTAAGAGAACAAGGAAGGCACGTGTTCCCATCGAGAAGACTTGTCAAGAAGAAGATCTTCCAGTCCCAAATGTCAAGGAGGACACATTAATGAAGAGGAAATCTGTGCCTACTATGCCTGATGTTCTTGAAGAAACTGTAATTGAAGAAGTTGTGCCTCACAAGAAGATATGTTCTGTACATTGCCAATCTGACAACAATTTATCACATGGTACTGCTGAAGAAACATCTGCATGGAGAAACGAAGAAGCTCATGGGACAACAGTGATTGCTGCTACTGCAACTAATCCATCTACTTGTTCTGATTCAACTCCAGATGCTCTGACAAAGCTTCAGCTGTATGCATCAGGATCCCATTCAAACCTCAATAAGGACATCTTGCATGATGATACTGCAACACAGTTGCTTCTGGATTTCAATGCCCAAGCACCTGAGGGAACCATCACTGGAAATGGAAAGAAGGGAGTTTCCTTTGTGATCCAGGGAGAACAAAACAAGGAGTGCAATCGCTTATCTGCTGGTCTTGTTGCTATGGACTGTAACAATGTGAAGACTGCTACACTAGACATACCAATAACAAGGTCTAAATCTCCATTGAAGGCAACTGTCAATACAGAAGAAAGTCCAAAGCCTAGCAGACAACGTAACATAATTACGAAGTTAGTTGCGACATGACCCTAGGAGGCTTACAAGATTTGCTACAGCTGAAGCCAAAGCAAAAGCTCTTAATGCGGAAATTCCCAGTGGACCGGCTGCAAAACTTCAGGATAGCATGAATAGAAATTTGCAGCTCCAATTCAGCAGATCTGTTAGTGTACCAGAAACACTTGCTAAGAGGAATCGACAACATCATATGGAGGCATCCCCAAGTCTTGATCTTGGGTTGGATGATCCTAGCAATCAGGAAACTGAAGTTGTCTGCAAGAAAACTGACGTACTGCATAATCGTTCGGGAAGAGTTAGTAGTAATATCCCAGTAACAAGGACAGCGGTGACTCCTTAGATAAGATTTATGCACGAATTGAAATGCCAACCACGACTCCAGCAAAGGGGAAGGAACCTCTTGTTCAAGATGCTCTTCTTACATCTGGTCGCTCAAATAGTTGCACCCCTATTCCTGAACCACATAAGAAAATGATTGTCAAACCAGCACAAAATCAAAAGTCACCATTCCACGGATGTAACAAGAAGGAGACTGCTTCGAAGTTTGCAAATGAAGTCTACGACAGGCTTTGTTCTTACGGTGGGGAAACTAAAGATGAGATCAACAAAAGTAAAATCATTGACGATGGGAAATACTTCATATACGTCCGAGACCTAGCGGATTCAGCTTAGGCCTGGAGCTTGGTTGAGCAACTCTACATGCGAAATGGCAATTCGTGTTCTTGCTCAAGAGTTGGCAAAGCAGAAAAAACATGTGATGCCATTAATTCTTGCGGTTAGTATTCAGTACTGAATCTTTTTTGATGTTATCCCTTCTGAATTTTATACATCTATTCTCAATATTACATTGATTATTACATTTGTTTCCTTCCTTTATTTATGTTGTGCATGTAACTATTCTCCCCAAAAGACCAAATTAAGGAAGGCGACGTGCATTCATGACAGAGTGGTTACCAAAGCATTCAAAATGAATTCAGAAAATCGACTTGACCATAAAGAGCAGGTTAGCATGTAGTTCATATGTTCTTTTACTTTTCTGAATACACAACAATTTTTTACCTGATGCCTCTACCTTCTTACATTTTTGAACTTTTTTCTTACTTTGCAAAATCAACAGGTTATGTTCCCAGTTCTGCAAGACCTAACTCCTGATATCAAACAACACACTGGTCACTATTATCTGATTGTGTTGAACCTAAAGGCAGAAAGGTTTGAGGTGATGGATTCACTAAGAGCGAAAGGCAATCGCGGACTGATCAAAGCCTACAGGTTAATTATTGGATCAATCAAGTACATGTGGGCTAAAAACTACAGTGAATCTATCATAAACATTGAAAATTGGGTGACAGAGCACATCGACACCCCAATGCAGAAAACAACGTAAGTAAAACTACAGTTATTCAAGCATGTGGTTTAGCATTTTTGTTCCATAACCGAGTTTCCTTATTTTTTTTGCCTTCATAGCTTCGTGACTTCTAACTCGCACTACTGGTTTCGTATTGTAGGTACAACTGTGGATTCTTCATGCTAAAGGCCATTGAGCTATGGAATGGAAGGAAAATGATTGCAGCAATCGACCCATCTGACATGCCCAACATTAGGAAGACGTCCACACTTAAGTGGCTGGAATGGGTTGACAACAAGATAGAGTGGCAGAAACTCCTTTTTTAAGCACATTGCATGTAAGTAGCCGTTACAATTCATGATCAAACCTTCTTGCTACAAGTGTATTCTTCTTGCATTTTTTACTTTCCAATATGCATACTTTTTACAGCCTAGAATGTCTGTTTTAGTTTTCAAGAACTACTTTTATCATTGTGTAAAATCATCAAACATTACATTTCAAACTGTACATTTCAAAATACACTTGCATTTTAAATAGTACATTTCAAAATAGCAACCAATGAAGTAACAACACCAAACCAAAAATCACTTTAGCCCACAAGTTTGCCAAATCATATTCAGCAGGATGATTTTAACATAAACTTTACAATACGGTAACTTTAAAACATCACTCCAATCCACTAAATCATATCACGGAAGAAGTTGATCTCCTGGGGTTCTGGGTCTGGAATAATTTTTTATGGGCATTCAGATGTTTTGTGTTGTGCTGAACCGCAACTCTTGCATTTCACATTCTTGGACGGCTTCAAATGTAGGCCTGACTTCTTCCTCTTTTCCTCGGGACGACCTTTAGTTGTAGTAATTATAGGATCCCTAACATGCTGGTACTTTGAACTGCTTCCCTACCCATCATCACCAACGATTGCATCACCGTATGTATCTTCTTGGTTTTTGGTACATTTCTTCTTCTCTTTTCTTTTTGTTGCTGCTGTAATTTTCATTGCAGATAATTCTTTACCTAGCTCGCGCATGTACTTATCAGCCAAGGCTTTACCTTTTTCTGATTCAGCATCAACCTTAGCATATGTTGTCCAATCATTGCATACTGTTCCATATCGTAGTAGCTTTCTTTCTTTGTTTGACATCTTCCGATCTAATGGCACTCCTGGTAATTCAACTTTTTCTGGCAAAATATCATCTGGGGGCATTGTCCATCTAGGTAAAATGTAATGTGCAGGAATTGATTGTATAACACCTAACTGTTGCATTACCCTCAACACATGGCAGCACAATAAACCATCCTTGGTAATTTTTGAGCACTCACAAATGTACATCTCATCCTCCACATTAGCAATCATTCTGTAACTCCTTCTGCCATAGCCGAAAACAGAGCCTGCTATTGGTACAACATCAAACAACTGCCCCTCTAAATGGTTTGCATTATAGGATGTTACTTTACGAATTTCAGCACGGAAACGCAAGTATATTGGTCTTGTGTAAACGTTAAAGGCGTGCTCTTCAAGTGGCCACTCGCCCCACAACCTTAGGATTTTGTCTTCCACTTGGAACTCATTTGAATCTTCTGCAACATCAATTTTCTTCTGGAGCTTAAGGTACTGCTCAAAAAAATGTAATAAACTGTTGTGTGGGCTGATGTATCTTTTTAGCACCGTATTAAAGCCTTCGCTGTGTGCTGTAGTTTGCAGAAATGGGAAGAACCTGTCCTTGAAATATGCAGGAACAAAAGAGGCTCTGATGTCATACAGGTCTTGCAAATGCTTATTATCTGCAACATTGTACTTCAAAATCATATTTGCCCACCTAGATTCAAACTCTTCGACAGTCATGCTGTGATCAATCGTGGTATTGAACTCAAACCTTAGAGGTTCATTTTGTGCCATGTCATTACCCAACACACCCTGAGCATTCTGCATTATGTGCCATCTACAATTTCAGTGACATGAATCTGGAAATGTAGCAAGGTTAGCACCTCTCATAGCACCGTCTTGATCTGTAATTATGTTGTTTGGTTGTACACCATCCATAGCCTCGAGAAATGCCTCAAAAAGCCAAACATAGTCAGCCTCTTGTTCATTGCGTAGGAAACCACAGACCAAGTTGAATTGATCTGCCCGTATCCGTTTATACCAATGAACGGGGCAAACGGCATGCTATAGCAATTAGTCATGTACGTGGCGTCAAACGAAATGCAATCACTGTAGTTTTTGTATGCTGCCCTAGCTGGACCATCAACCCAGAAAATTGTTCTAACCCTGTCATCATGGTCAAGATCAATCTTCTAGAAGAAATTTGGATCATCTTGCTTCATTTTATCAAATTTGGCAAGTAGCAACGTCATATCATTGTTTGTTTGCGCTGCAGTGTCAAGTGTGGCCATGTAGTTACTTACATCCTTCCTCTCATAAGGAACATTTGCAAGTTTGCCATATAACTCAGCCATGATTGACATTACCCTGCCAGCTGACAGATTTACCTTGTGCAATAGCTTAACAAATTCTCTTTCCTCTTTTGGAATCCCATTATGTGACCTTAAGAACCTCTTCAAGGAAAACTTCTTCAAGCATGGATGGTTGTGATCCTCAATAAACATAGTGACGCGCCATTTCTGACCTCTTCTTTTAACCCTAAGACGAGCTCTGCAGTCTGTCTTCTTGGTTATACTACGGTTGCGCTGCCTAACAGGTGGTACTTCCTGCTTGTTGATATCCACATTTTTCCCACTCTTATTGCATACAAAAAGACATTTGTCTCTCTCGTTTATCCTTGGTTGAATTCCGAGATGTGCTAGACTTGATTGAAAATCCTACATGCTTAGCATATCTGTTGTAGTAATGCCTAGCTTCCTCCCAAGTATTGAAAAGTTGTTCTGGGTAGGGTTTTTGCATTGGTGTTAGGTCTGGTGTGGATTGAACTTCCTCTTCCGCACCTGAATCATCTGATGATATTGTATCGCCAGAGTCAACGCCGGTGTCAGCTGATGCCCCGGTGTTACTAGCAGAACCATGTTCATTCCCTGTAACTTCTTCAGCCTGCCCTGTTGTAACACCCCAAATTTCAATAAAAAGAAAGTTAGAGAATTCCAGAAAGCAAAATTTCAAACCAACAAAAACTTTTCTTTTTGCATATAGTACCATGCATAGGACTTGTGCATTTGAGTGATATGCCATGATGATTGCTTTTACTTGTATTTGCTATACTCTAAAACCCTAGTGGGATCAGATGAAGATCACCAACCAAATAAAACAAAGAGGAGGAAAATCCATAAAATGCAAAACCCTAAAAACCCTAACATATGCTCTATGGCATTTTTATAAATTTTGACCCTAGACCTATTTGGTCTTCACCATTAGTTGAATAATGTTATTAAACACTTATTACAACTTTTGGAACCAAAGTTTCACAATTCAAATGAAATTCAAATACAATTCCCACTCACATGTGATAATGGCCAAAACTGAAATTTATAGTCTGATCACCACTTTGAGCCCCTGCCATTCAATCTTCCCAAACCAATTCTTGCTAACTCTTTGCACCATTTCAAAGTCAACATCAAGGTGAACAACTTTGATGAAGATCACCCTGCCAAATTCATCTTTGATCATTAGCTATGCTCATCCAAAGTTGCAACATTTTAACAAGTGGAACAATCTCACACTTAGCCATTTTTGCCAAATTTTGAATTTTAAAAATTCCACCACCACCTCAAATCACCTCTGGTCATTTACAACTATTACCAACACTCACATTTCAAAAACTTTCACCTTTTGAATTAATTCAAATTTGGACTTTTTTCACAATTTCCAAATATGGCACTATTACACACTATTGCAAATAGTGATCTAACCTAACCCTAACTACCCTAAACTACCACATTGTGTTCCCTGGTCCCCTTAAACCCTATTTGCTGCCTAGTGAGGCTGAGGAGAGGAGAGGGCAAGCTAGGGCATGGCCATGCCGGCCATGTCCCCGAGCCCGACCACCTCCACCTCTCTCCCTTCCTTCCCCAACCTGGCCACCGTGCCATTGATCGCCACCACACCTCCCTAGAGCCGCCTAGCACCGCCCTGGTCGAGGAGGAGCTCGACAACGCCCGGACGACGCGCGCCCAAACCTGCCCTGGACGCCGCTCGCGTCGCGACCATGCGCGCCATGGACGCGCACTGGCCACGCGCCGCGCAGCCACTCCGCTCACGCCCTGGACCCCCTGTCTTCGCCAAGCACACCGCCGTGACACCTCAGCCGCGCCAGACACGCGCCCAGCCCCAACCCGTGACCGCCGGCGCCGGAGACGACGATTTGTTCCCGTACGCGCCGCGGCCATCGTGGAAGAAATGCGACCCAACCAGACGTCCCCCGACCAAACCAACACCACCCCTAGCTTCGCCTGGAAGAGGAGAACCCGACAGCACCCTCGCCTAGCCCAACCGCTCGCCGGAATCGCCGCGAGCATGTCGACCTCGCCGCAGCCCCCACGGTCACTAGCTCGCCTATAAAAGGAGAGCCCCGTTCGTCGAATTGAGCACACCAGCACACTCCCCTCTTCTCACTCGACCGCCTGAGCCACTCCACCATCAACATTCGCCGCCGTAGCCACCCAATCGCCACCTCACTGCCGACGGACGCCGCGGAAGCTCGCCGCCGATTGAAGCCGATCCAGGAGTTGCCGCCGGTACCAGTCGACTCGCCGTCGTCTACACCTTCACCGCGCACACTGCCAACCCTAGCTGGAGCCGCGGTGAGCTCTCCCACCCCCTACTGCCGCCGCCGCACCGTCGGGATCTCGCCGGAGATGACGATGGCCCTGTGCCGTCCGATCTAATTCTAATCCAACGCACCACACGTCTCCATACCGTTTCGGGTTTAAACGCCCGCTGACAGGCGGACCCCACCCTGTCAGGCAGCCCACGCGGGCACAGAAGCGTGGTGGGCTGGCCGTGGGCCTGTTTAAATGATTGGCCCAGTAACTTTTCCCGCCGGCCTGTTAAATTCAAATCTAGTTTAATTAATTCCAAATCCATTTGAATACTGCCTCCACTTTGAAATTCAGTAGTTTCAAATTGGCTAAACCAAATTTAGTGAACTTTATATGGTTGGAAAGCTACTGAAATTATCTAGCCAATGACACTGGCCTCATGGCCAGATTCTTTGTAGAATTAATGTGGTAAAAATAACAAGACAGGGACTTTTCCCTATTCAAATAATTCTTAAAAATCAACCAAATTAGATATTAAGTTAATTCCAACTCTAATAGCTCACAAGTGACTTACACTAATTGTTTATGCAATAAAATGGTGTGGTCACTTTGTATGATCATGCCATAGTTTAAGGAATGGATATTATGGCTAGTTTAACTAGTTGATATTATCCAAAACTATTAAAACAAATTATGTGGAGTCTTACACTTCACTTAAACTTGTCTCATATGGATTCATGGGATGTTTGGACCCCTGGTTTCAAACTCTCTTATATGAATTACTTGAGATTTAAATCAAATATAGTGTTATTTAAATAGTATGAGGTGATCTACCTCATTTAAATCATTTTCCCAAATGATGATGATGAACATTTGACTTAGGTCAATATGAGTTCATCCATGATTGTTGGAGAAATTAAATCTTAAGAAGATTTCAATGAGAGGAAATTATTTCTCAAGAACCCTATGGAAACTATCATTTACATATGAAATACCAAGAAGTGAATTCTATTTAAATCCCACAACCCATGCACTCTAGTTAATTTATTTGTGTGCATAGAATAGTTTGTGTGTTGTATGTGATGTATGGAATAGCCATTGAATTAGTGAGTAACTATACTCGTGTTCAAATTTAGACGGTAGCACCGGAGAGTACGCCGAAGAAGAAGGTTGCTACCAGGAGGAAGAGGAGGAACAGTTTGAGAACTACCAAGGCAAGCTACTACCAATGCAAGCTAATATTCTTGCAAAGTGCAAAGCCCCTTGGGGCAAGGCACCATGTTTCTTACCCTTTCTTATATGAACCCATCCCAAGTTTTTTACTTTACAAGTTTTTACTTGTTTTCTAAATGAGTTCCTTTTATAGTTAACTTTGGTCAAAGTACAAGTTGAGTACTAGAGTAGGGAGTTAGTCTTCCCCAAGCAAAGCAAGTTAGCACCCCTCATGAATTAGAGCTAGTGCTAAAGAATTAAAACTTGACTACTCTAGATGGGAACCATGTGAATTTGAAAGGATTTTTAAACCTTGGAATGAAGATGCATTCCATTGAATGATTTTTGAAGGTGAATATGACCAAGAGAAGATGGTGATTTTTGATAAAACATGATGTGGGTTTGAATGCGATACCTTTCCAATTATCAAGTACCCCCACAATACCTGATTATGGGTAGGGCTTAACTGGAAGTTTATGCGTCTTAGTATGGGTTCCCTCTAAACAAGCGTCATCGGGGTTATGCCGAAAGCTGCCTCTACCACAAAAGAAACGATATGATATGATGCGAAATGAGGTGAATGTCCGGCCCACGCCCTGTGCAGTTCCCAGGCTGACTGTCTGTCTTCACTGGGAGGCCAAGCTCATGGGGAGAGGTGCTCATACTAGGATTCGTAAGTGAAAGGTTATGGTTGATGATCCGCGTACTGTGTTACGATGATTCGGGAAATCCCGACGGATGAAATCAAATGTTGTGGCACAAGTGTGCAACCTCTGCAGAGTGAAAACCTATTCGAATAGCCGCGTCCACGGTTACGGACGGTTGGAAAGGCCATACAGTTTCCGATGTCATATCTTTGAAAATGATGTTGAAAGGTGATGGTGAAATGACTTGTGGTGGATTGAATTGAAATCACCACTTGAATGGTGGGAATGACACTAATGTTCCCACTTGAGTTAGTTAGCTCTTGGATAAGCTTTTTCTCAAAACTTTGTGAACTAAAACTAGCTTTATGCAAATAAACTAGAGCTTAGCAAACCATACTAGAATGTCTAGCACTTACATTAGTATTAGTTTGCGAGTACTCAACGTACTCACGGCTTTGTCCCTGGCTATTCAAATGGCCAGAGTATGAAGATGACCAAGGAGATGACCAGCAGGACGCCTACGACAACTAAGCGCCTTCTTACGTCAAGCGTTGGCCTGTGGACTAGAGAGTCCTTGTATCTTACGCTTCCGCTATATTGAACTATGAACTTGTGTTTGTTCGTTGATCAATAGATCAACTATTCGTGTAATATGGATCATGTGATTCCAAATTTGTAAGACTTATGGTTTGTAATGAATGATGACTGTGATACTTAACTATTATGCCTCGCAACAACAATATTCCTGGGATTGCGATGTATGACATAATAGGCATTCGGACTTAAAAACCCGGGTGTTGACACCTGTAGGATCATCAGGTGCCATGTTCTGATCAGGTGCAACTTCTTCATGAGATGGTTCATTAAGGTCAATTCCGGCGTTATGCCCTTGGAACCAGAAATCCATCCCTACAAGGAGAATCAAGTTATAAATCACATTTTTTCCATGTTTTTTATTACATGTGCAGCACTACCGAACAAACTTTGTTTTTCTAAAGGAGCATAATGGTTTACTTGTATGAAGATAGAGTAAACAAGCATCTGCATGTCATGCTTCTTCCGATTTTTTTTCAAATTATGCTGCTAATTTGAAAATGTTAGTTGTACTTTTCTAACAGCTTTAATTCCTATTGAAACAAATAGCTTGACAATGTACATAACAGTTTTCTAAATTACACTTCCTTTTTTGGTGCAGGTTCTAAGGGAACTTCATCTCAAGTCCTCATGTTCATGCTAGTTATAACTGGTGCCTTCAACAAAACCTTGTGTTGCAGTCCAAAAAGTTGTTCACTTTGTTTCTTTTGGTTCAGATGTTCATATGCATGTAGTTCTGGTACTTCCATATGCAGCAATTTCTCTGTTCAGCTGGGTATGTTCTACAAACTACTACCACTACTATGGTTACAAACTAGAAACTACTACTACTATGGTTATGGAACTTAATGTACTTTCCCCTGGATTGTACATCAAGGGTGAACTATATACAACCTACTGATGCATGTTCTGCGTTGGGATTGTTCTTGTTTTACAAAAGTGCATCCTACTGCATGAAATCTCTTTTGTTACATGTGCTAGACTGTTTGTTCAAAGTTATTTTGCTAGCTTTTATACATCAGAAGTAACAGTTTGACAGATCTTGGATATGGAAGTACATTACCTTACTAAGGAAGACGTCCAGGTAGGAGATCTTGATGCTTCATCCTGATTAACGTTCTCCTTGCATGTAATTTCCTGTGTAAATTCGACTTCTACACATGTATTTTCTGAGTGAAATCGAGATCCAGGAGTTCTCAGGACATGGGGGAAGAATGACGGCGGCTACTGGAGGAAGAAGGAGAGGAGCTAGGTTTTGGATCGGGACCGATGGGAAGAGTCCAGATGTTTTTTGTCCTGTAGTTTTTGGTTGCTTTCTGTTTTTAACTGGACCAGCTGGGCCTCCTTTTCACACGAAGCGCGCTGCGCGAAAGAAACCGAGTGGGAAAACAGCACGTGGCCAGGTTGTCCCCAGTTGTTACATGTCGCTGTCAAAAGTAGGACCCACATGCTATTTTAGGAAAGATTCCATTTCGAAAGGGGGGCACTCCGTAAGACAAACGAGTAACCGGACACTCTGTAGCTACGTCCATAAAATCAAGAACTTTTCAGGTAAAAAAAATTGAGAAGTTTCTCGAAAAACAAATTGATATTTTTTTTAATAGTCTGACTTTCACCAAAACTAATACTATAAAAAAACCTCCGTCACGTATTAGGTGAAAGGCAGATTACCTGCTTGTTTAATTCTAGCTACTGTCATTTTTTGTGTAGTTAGTCAGTTGCTAACAAGGTTCTTGTTTGAACTCCTAAGGGCATGTACATTGGTTTAGACAGATGGTGTCTGTAATACTACTACATGTTCATATCTAGACAATAGTATAGACAATGTGTACAATAGTCTGTCTGTAAGTTGTCTGTTTTTAGCCATAACCATATGTGAGTATAAGTTACAGACACCTTTCATACAATAGTAAACTCGTAGTCTGTAAGCTGTCTGTAAGAATGCTATAGACTGTCTGTAACTTTACAGACAGCTTCACTCTCTCTCTCATCATTCTTTTTCCTCCACATCATCAAAATTACATATAACCACCACTTACAGACAGCTGAGTCATCACCATTGTACATGCCCTAATCTCCTTTTCAAAATGTCTTGCTAATAAGTAACCTTCATGTAGATGTTGTTCAACGTGATACACTATTGCGAGATGACCAGTTCAAGAATAATGGAACAAAGGGATATTCAACAATATTCTTGTACATTAAAATGAAACTGAAGTTGAACCCATAAAGTTAGAACTTCCAATGAAACTGAAGAAACAAATAATGTGTACAATCCAACATCTGCAGGTTATTAACCCCGGCTCTCCTTGGATGCTATGTGCCAGAATGGGTACATGCGCTGCAGCTACGTGGGCGAGTAGTGTATGCGGCACTCGTCGGCTCTCCGCTGCTGGTTGCGTTGAGGGATTGTGGTCGTGTGTGGTGGAGACGGTGGCGGATGGCTCTTTCGCGTGGATGGGGAGATTTGGGAACCCAACGGAAAATGGGTCTAGGCGCACTCTGACAGAGGTGGCGATGCTGGGTGCGATGACCCGAGCATCTTCCTCCGGCGACCGTCCCCTCTCCCACCAATCCCTGCTCCGCCAGCCGTTCGTCCTTCTCCCCACTCTCCCTTCTCCCCTCTCCCCTCTCCGGCCTCTCACCTCTCTGGCGGCCATCCTTCTCTTGCCTCCAAGATCTGCGCCGCCTCGACCTCATGTCTCCTCCGGTGACGACGATGGCCCGCCGTTGGTGCTCGTCTTCCTTCTCCTCTGCAGAAGGTTAGCCGTACTACATCTCCCCACCTCGTTTTGCTTCTCTAGTTCATCATGCCTTATTCGTCCCCGAGTTGATAAGTTGCTGCTCCAGATCTTGCAGGCTGCCGATCGGAGATGTTTATTCTCTGAAATTTTGACCGCTTCCTGAAGCAAACCGAACCATACCCCAGTCTTGTTCCAGGGTCACCTGCTGCTTCTCCCAATCCGTCATCTTTAGGGCTCGTTTGGTTGCAGCCCTTCCCGGGGGCTTCCCCGCGTTTTCCCCGGGCGAGAAAAACCGAGGCGAAACGAACCCGGGAAAACCTACAGATCCATTTGGTCGCTCACGTGGGAGAGGGATCCCCGGCCCTTCCTCCGCATTCCCGGGGAGATCATTCCACGAGTCAGTAGGTGGGGAAGGAATTCCTCGCGCTCTCTCGCGACAGAGGTGGCGATGCTGGGTGCGATGACCCGAGCATCTTCCTCCGGCGACCGTCCCCTCTCCGACCAATCCCTGCTCCGCCGGCCGTTCGTCCTTCTCCTCACTCTCCCTTCTCCCCTCTCCCCTCTCCGGCCTCTCACCTCTCTGGCGGCCATCCTTCTCTTGCCTCCAAGATCTGCGCCGCCTCGAACTCATAGTCATAGCTTGTTCCACTCGAAATTTCGAACTCGACTGGTTTGCAGCTCTATTTTTTCCAAATCTAAAACATACTCAGTAAGGAAATTCATTCTTCCAATGAAACTAGCTGTGGTCTATATAAAAAAGAGAAAGTTTATCTTGTGAAAAACATTATTTTTAGCACTAAATTTTATCTTTTTTACACACATCACATGATAAGTCAATTTTTTATGAAACGACTTTGTGAGCACGTAGCACGTGAAGATGTATGTGCGAATTTTTAGTTTCAAATTTAAAATGTATGTAAGATGCATTTCGAAATAAAGGGAGCATATGCACCCATGTTCCAAAACACCGCTCCCTGTTATAAGGGTCATCATCAAATATAATTTATATTATATGCATTTCATATTATTAAAGATAATATATTTTCGTATATAGTTCGACCGACTTTGTAAAGTTTGAATTTGACCAAACCTAATATGCATTCTTAATTGGGAAGGAGGGAGTATATACTAGGTAAAATTAAACTAAAATTTGATTTGCTATTTCTTAGTCGATTGAAATTTGCTGAACTATTAGCCGCCCAGGCTGAGCTTTTTTCACCTTATCGTTTTTTAGCATTAAGAAAAATAATTTATGAAGACAACAAATGTGTTGTTTATCATGAAAACACAATTTCACTTTTCCAGACGACAATTGTACCCAACCCTGGTGCATCTTTTTTCCCCTCAAACAAATAGTGGTTGAAGGTTTTATATTCGGAGTCTCCTTACGGAAGTGTATTGCAGTAATTTTGTGGGCTGCAGTAGACAACATGGTTGTTGTGGTTGCAGTCATGTTTTGCACCAGTAATATTTCGACAGGTTGCACACTATATCAATTTAGCTCGGTTATTCATGTAGTACTATCAATTTCATCTTGCAATTGTACTTGTTGGTATGTATATTTTCTAGTAGTAAATACATCCTAGGATGAATACCTCCAGCAGTATATACATCCAAGGATTATATCTTTTGAATTAACTATATCATAATTGGATGTTTATTACATCCTAGACACATGAGTGTACCATGTTGGATGTATATTTCAAAGAGTTAATACATCCCAGCAGTATATACATCGCAGGATGATATCTTTTTGAATTAAGTATATCATAATTGGATGTTTATTTGTGGGAGTTAGTACATCCCAGACACATCAGTGTACCATATTGGATGTATTTTTCCAGGAGTTAATACATGTTGGGATGAATATATGTTTGGAATTAAGTAGACTATACTGGATGTATATTTCCATTAGTTAACACATACCGGTAGCCTAAGCATAGGTCATGAATCATCATTGGATGTATTTTTTATTGTTGGTATTCTTTCTTAGTTTTTTTACCTGCATTTTTTGTAATTTTTGGAATTTAATCAACATAAATGTACTTCTATTACATACATGCTTTCTACTGATTCCGTTGTTTTCTGTTACAGGGTGGTGATTATACTGTGTCCACCAAAATATCTTGTCCCCAAATGGTATGGACCAACGAGTTAATCCTTTTTTACTCCTTTTTTGTGTGTCTTATGTGTTTGCATCTTACTCCTTTTTTTACTTTGTGTTTCTGTTTTGTAGAAGTCCTCTCGCACACCGAAAAATCCTGTGAAGGAAGCACACTCAAAACTCAGCGCGATGAGGAGGAGGCTCAAGTTGAAAGGAATGGCGGATGAAACAGGGGTGCACAAAGAAGTAGCTGAGGAGGAGCAAGATGAAATAGGCACCAATAATAGAAGAAAATGTTCAAGTTCCAACTGCAAATGTGGAAGAAGCTGAGCCTGGAAAAGAGGTGCTCAAAGTTAAGAACCAGGTACTTTAACTTTATGTTTTTGTTTTTTCTGCATTTTGTAATATATCAATGCTTTTTCTGAACTACTGACTCATATGGGTGATGTTTTAATGGCAGAGTAATCTTTTCAATCGGTCATCTCCCATGAAGCTTGTCAGAGTTTTCAAGAATATGACTGAAGACCAGAAGAATTTGCTAATACAGTCAGATTTTGGAGGAATCATTAAGATGAAGTGTTCCAAGCTTATTCCTGAGTTGTGCAGGTTTCTGATGGGTTGCTTTGATCAAGACAATTGTGTGCTGAACTTTGGTGAAAGGGGCAAGATACCTGTAACTTCCGAGTCCGTTGTGAATGTTTTGGGAGTACCTAATGGAAGTTCTGTCGTTCCTTATCGGCTAGATGTTGATGCTACTAGTCTCATTCTGAACATGCTTGGGATCACAGATGGCGTGCAGCCAAATGTTTCAGATCTGGAGAAGGAACTAGGCCCATCTTACCCTGCAGATGATTCATATCTCAGAAAGTTCATCATATACATGATTAGCTCAGTTTTTGCTCCAACCACCGGCATAAAAGTCAGTCCAAAATGTTACCCTCCTGTGATAAAGGTAGAAGCCATCAAAACCTTGAATTGGCCCAGGTTCATAATTGATACTCTTATCCAAACTGCAAAAGCAAAGGACAAGAAAAATTGGTTCAAGGCTTGCATGCCATATCTTATGGTACGTGCTCCAAACTAAACTACATCTCATCTTCACCTTTTTAACCATTTAGTTGTTTTATAAGCGTTAGTAGCATGTAAATTATGGGGGTATTAATAATTTTTGCATTTACAGATTATTTATGTTGATTCGCTGGAGACAAATGCAGTAAATCTTCCAGATGATTTACCTCGCTGCGCAATCTGGACGAACAGTCTAATCTCACTTGTATCTGATTTGGATAGGAAAACTGATGGATCTTTTGGTGCATTGCCGGTATGTACATGTTGAATCTACCCCGTCATTACATTATGTTTGTTTCAGCTTTTTTTTTACATGCTACCATCTCTGACATTGATAAATTTTGTTGTATACATGTGCAGCTGAAGGCTCATTTCAGGCGTAATCCTTCTATGTTTACCACTGATCTATCTGTGGTTGATATGTTCATCCGGCGTCATCTTCGTGGCAGTTATACAGATGAGGTAAGTCGGTTTTACTTCTGTCTGCATCTGTTATTATTTTACCTTTTTGTTTTTTCAATTAGGCATTTTTTTATTTGATCATTGTGTTTCATATATTTCTTAGGACTTGGAGAGGTACAGGCCAGCCGTGATCAACATGTGTACCCTATTTGAAGATGGTGTCGCAACCTTCATCCAAAGACTAGAAGTCCAAGGACCATCTTCCAAACAAATTGAAGAACAAGTTGTTGAGCATGTTCGAAAAGCCAAACCTAAGAGAACAAGGAAGGCACGTGTTCCCATCGAGAAGACTTGT
The DNA here is from genome assembly GCF_022539505.1 of Lolium rigidum. Taxonomy (NCBI): domain Eukaryota; kingdom Viridiplantae; phylum Streptophyta; class Magnoliopsida; order Poales; family Poaceae; genus Lolium; species Lolium rigidum. The sequence continues at coordinate 83,185,154 of NC_061511.1, forward strand.
CAAGAAGAAGATCTTCCAGTCCCAAATGTCAAGGAGGACACATTAATGAAGAGGAAATCTGTGCCTACTATGCCTGATGTTCTTGAAGAAACTGTAATTGAAGAAGTTGTGCCTCACAAGAAGATATGTTCTGTACATTGCCAATCTGACAACAGTTTATCACATGGTACTGCTGAAGAAACATCTGCATGGAGAAACGAAGAAGCTCATGGGACAACAGTGATTGCTGCTACTGCAACTAATCCATCTACTTGTTCTGATTCAACTCCAGATGCTCTGACAAAGCTTCAGTTGTAGGCATCAGGATCCCATTCAAACCTCAATAAGGACATCTTGCATGATGATACTGCAGCACAGTTGCTTCTGGATTTCAATGCCCAAGCACCTGAGGGAACCATCACTGGAAATGGAAAGAAGGGAGTTTCCTTTGTGATCCAGGGAGAACAAAACAAGGAGTGCAATCGCTTATCTGCTAGTCTTGTTGCTATGGACTGTAACAATGTGAAGACTGCTACACTAGACATACCAATAACAAGGTCTAAATCTCCATTGAAGGCAACTGTCAATACAGAAGAAAGTCCAAAGCCTAGCAGACAACGTAACATAATTACGAAGTTAGTTGCAGGCAGTCCTAGGAGGCTTACAAGATTTGCTACAGCTGAAGCCAAAGCAAAAGCTCTTAATGCGGAAATTCCCAGTGGACCGGCTGCAAAACTTCAGGATAGCATGAATAGAAATTTGCAGCTCCAATTCAGCAGATCTGTTAGTGTACCAGAAACACTTGCTAAGAGGAATCGACAACATCATATGGAGGCATCCCCAAGTCTTGATCTTGGGTTGGATGATCCTAGCAATCAGGAAACTGAAGTTGTCTGCAAGAAAACTGACGTACCAGACACTGTTCAGGAAGAGTTAGTAGTAATATCCAGTAACAAGGACAGCGGTGACTCCTTAGATAAGATTTATGCACGAATTGAAATGCCAACCACGACTCCAGCAAAGGGGAAGGAACCTCTTGTTCAAGATGCTCTTCTTACATCCGGTCGCTCAAATAGTTGCACCCCTATTCCTGAACCACATAAGAAAATGATTGTCAAACCAGCACAAAATCAAAAGTCACCATTCCACGGATGTAGCAAGAAGGAGACTGCTTCGAAGTTTGCAAATGAAGTCTACGACAGGCTTTGTTCTTACGGTGGGGAAACTAAAGATGAGATCAACAAAAGTAAAATCATTGACGATGGGAAATACTTCATATACGTCCGAGACCTAGCAGATTCAGTTAGGCCTGGAGCTTGGTTGAGCAACTCTACATGCGAAATGGCAATTCGTGTTCTTGCTCAAGAGTTGGCAAAGCAGAAAAAACATGTGATGCCATTAATTCTTGCGGTTAGTATTCAGTACTGAATCTTTTTTGATGTTAACCCTTCTGAATTTTATACATCTATTCTCAATATTACACTGATTATTACATTTGTTTCCTTCCTTTATTTCTGTTGTGCATGTAACTATTCTCCCCAAAAGACCAAATTAAGGAAAGCAACGTGCATTCATGACAGAGTGGTTACCAAAGCATTCAAAATGAATTCAGAAAATCGACTTGACCATAAAGAGCAGGTTAGCATGTAGTTCATATGTTCTTTTACTTTTCTGAATACACAACAATTTTTTACCTGATGCCTCTACCTTCTTACATTTTTGAACTTTTTTCTTACTTTGCAAAATCAACGAGTTATGTTCCCAGTTCTGCAAGACCTAACTCCTGATATCAAACAACACACTGGTCACTATTATCTGATTGTGTTGAACCTAAAGGCAGAAAGGTTCGAGGTGATGGATTCACTAAGAGCGAAAGGCAATCGCGGACTGATCAAAGACTACAGGTTAATTATTGGATCAATCAAGTACATGTGGGCTAAAAACTACAGTGAATCTACCATAAACATTGAAAATTGGGTGACAGAGCACATCGACACCCCAATGCAGAAAACAACGTAAGTAAAACTACAGTTATTCAAGCATGTGGTTTAGCATTTTTGTTCCATAACCGAGTTTCCTTATTTTTTTTGCCTTCATAGCTTCGTGATTTCTAACTCGCACTACTGGTTTCGTATTGTAGGTACAACTGTGGATTCTTCATGCTAAAGGCCATTGAGCTATGGAATGGAAGGAAAATGATTGCAGCAATCGACCCATCTGACATGCCCAACATTAGGAAGACGTCCACACTTAAGTGGCTGGAATGGGTTGAAAACAAGATAGAGTGGCAGGAACTCCTTTTTTAAGCACATTGCATGTAAGTAGCCGTTACAATTCATGATCAAACCTTCTTGCTACAAGTGTATTCTTCTTGCATTCTTACTTTCCAATGTGCATACTTTTTACAGCCTAGAATGTCTGTTTTAGTTTTCAAGAACTACTTTTATCATTGTGTAAAATCATCAAACAGTACATTTCAAACCGTACATTTCAAAATACACTTGCATTTCAAATAGTACATTTCAAAATAGCAACCAATGAAGTAACAACACCAAACCAAAAATCACTTTAGCCCACAAGTTTGCCAAATCATATTCAGTGGGATGATTTTAACACAAACTTTACAATACGGTAACTTAAAAACATCACTCCAATCCACTAAATCATATCACGAAAGAAGTTGATCTCCTGGGGTTCTGGGCCTGGAATAATTTTTTATGGGCATTCAGATGTTTTGTGTTGTGCTGAACCGCAACTCTTGCATTTCACATTCTTGGATGGCTTCAAATGTAGGCCTGACTTCTTCCTCTTTTCCTCGGGACGACCTTTAGTTGTAGTAATTATAGGATCCCTAACATGCTGGTACTTTGAACTGCTTCCCTGCCCATCATCACCAACGCTTGCATCACCGTATGTATCTTCTTGGTTTTTGGTACATTTCTTCTTCTCTTTTCTTTTTGTTGCTGTTGTAATTTTCATTGCAGATAATTCTTTACCTAGCTCGTGCATGTACTTATCAGCCAAGGCTTTACCTTTTTCCGATTCAGCATCAACCTTAGCATATGCCGTCCAATCATTGCATACTGTTCCATATCGTAGTAGCTTTCTTTCTTTGTTTGACATCTTCCGATCTAATGGCACTCCTGGTAATTCAACTTTTTCTGGCAAAATATCATCTGGGGGCATTGTCCATCTAGGTAAAATGTAATGTGCAGGAATTGATTGTATAACACCTAACTGTTGCATTACCCTCAACACATGGCAGCACAATAAACCATCCCTGGTAATTTTTGAGCACTCACAAATGTACATCTCATCCTCCACAATAGCAATCACTCTGTAACTCCTTCTGCCATAGCCGAAAACAGAGCCTGCTATTGTTACAACATCAAACAACTGCCCCTCTAAATGGTTTGCATTATAGGATGTTACTTTACGAATTTCAGCACGGAAACGCAAGTATATTGGTCTTGTGTAAACGTTAAAGGCGTGCTCTTCAAGTGGCCACTCGCCCCACAACCTTAGGATTTTGTCTTCCACTTGGAACTCATTTGAATCTTCTGCAACATCAATTTTCTTCTGGAGCTTAAGGTACTGCTAAAAAAATGTAATAAACTGTTGTGTGGGCTGATGTATCTTTTTAGCACCGCATTAAAGCCTTCGTTGTGTGCTGTAGTTTGCAGAAATGGGAAGAACCTGTCCTTGAAATATGCAGGAACAAAAGAGGCTCTGATGTCATACAGGTCTTGCAAATGCTTATTATCTGCAACATTGTACTTCAAAATCATATTTGCCCACCTAGATTCAAACTCTTCGACAGTCATGTTGTGATCAATCGTGGCATTGAACTCAAACCTTAGAGGTTCATTTTGTGCCATGTCATTACCCAACACACCTGAGCATTCTGCATTATGTGCCATCTACAATTTCAGTGACATGAATCTCGAAATGTAGCAAGGTTAGCACCTCTCATAGCACCGTCTTGATCTGTAATTATGTTGTTTGATTGTACACCATCCATAGCCTCGAGAAATGCCTCAAAAAGCCAAACATAGTCAGCCTCTTGTTCATTGCGTAGGAAACCACAGCCAAGTTGAATTGACTGCCCGTATCTGTTTATACCAATGAACGGGGCAAACGGCATGCTATAGCAATTAGTCATGTACGTGGCGTCAAACGAAATGCAATCACTGTAGTTTTTGTATGCTGCCCTAGCTGGACCATCAACCCAGAAAATTGTTCTAACCCTGTCATCATGGTCAAGATCAATCTTGTAGAAGAAATTTGGATCATCTTGCTTAATTTTATCAAATTTGGCAAGTAGCAACGTCATATCATTGTTTGTTTGCGCTTGCAGATGTCAAGTGTGGCCATGTAGTTACTTACATCCTTCCTCTCATAAGGAACATTTGCAAGTTTGCCATATAACTCAGCCACGATTGACATTACCCTGCCAGCTGACAGATTTACCTTGTGCAATAGCTTAACAAATTCTCTTTCCTCTTTTGGAACCCCATTATGTGACCTTAAGAACCTCTTCAAGGAAAACTTCTTCAAGCATGGATGGTTGTGATCCTCAATAAACATAGTGACGCGCCATTTCTGACCTCTTCTTTTAACCCTAAGACGAGCTCTGCAGTCTGTCTTCTTGGTTATACTACGGTTGCGCTGCCTAACAGGTGGTACTTCCTGCTTGTTGATATCCACATTTTTCCCACTCTTATTGCATACAAAAAGACATTTGTCTCTCTGTTTATCCTTGGTTGAATTCCGAGATGTGCTAGACTTGATTGAAAATCCTACATGCTTAGCATATCTGTTGTAGTAATGCCTAGCTTCCTCCCAAGTATTGAAAAGTTGTTCTGGGTAGGGTTTTTGCATTGGTGTTAGGTCTGGTGTGGATTGAACTTCCTCTTCCGCACCTGAATCATCTGATGATATTGTATCGCCAGAGTCAACGCCGGTGTCAGCTGATGCCCCGGTGTTACTAGCAGAACCATGTTCATTCCCTGTAACTTCTTCAGCCTGCCCTGTAGGATCATCAGGTGCCATGTTCTGATCAGGTGCAACTTCTTCATGAGATGGTTCGTTAAGGTCAATTCCGGCGTTATGCCCTTGGAACCAGAAATCCATCCCTACAAGGAGAATCAAGTTATAAATCACATTTTTTCCATGTTTTTTATTACATGTGCAGCACTACCGAACAAACTTTGTTTTTCTAAAGGAGCATAATGGTTTACTTGTATGAAGATAGAGTAAACAAGCATCTGCATGTCATGCTTCTTCCGATTTTTATTCAAACTATGCTGCTAATTTGAAAATGTTAGTTGTACTTTTCTAACAGCTTTAATTCCTATTGAAACAAATAGCTTGACAATGTACATAACAGTTTTCTAAATTACACTTCCTTTTTTGGTGCAGGTTCTAAGGGAACTTCATCTCAAGTCCTCATGTTCATGCTAGTTATAACTGGTGCCTTCAACAAAACCTTGTGTTGCAGTCCAAAAAGTTGTTCACTTTGTTTCTTTTGGTTCAGATGTTCATATGCATGTAGTTCGGTACTTCCATATGCAGCAATTTCTCTGTTCAGCTGGGTATGTTCTACAAACTACTACCGCTACTATGGTTACAAACTAGAAACTACTACTACTATGGTTATGGAACTTAATGTACTTTCCCCTGGATTGTACATCAAGGGTGAACTATATACAACCTACTGATGCATGTTCTGCGTTGGGATTGTTCTTGTTTTACAAAAGTGCATCCTACTGCATGAAATCTCTTTTGTTACATGTGCTAGACTATTTGTTCAAAGTTATTTTGCTAGCTTTTATACATCGAAGTAACAGCTTGACGGATCTTGGATATGGAAGTACATTACCTTACTAAGGAAGACGTCCGGGTAGGAGATCTTGATGCTTCATCCTCGATTAATGTTCTCCTTGCATGTAATTTCCTGTGTAAATTCGACTTCTACACATGTATTTTCCGAGTGAAATCGAGATCCGGGAGTTCTCGGGACATGGGGGAAGAATGACGGCGGCTACCGGAGGAAGAAGGAGAGGAGCTAGGTTTTGGATCGGGACCGATGGGAAGAGTCCGGATGTTTTTTGTCCTGTAGTTTTTGGTTGCTTTCTGTTTTTAACTGGACCAGCTGGGCCTCCTTTTCACACGAAGCGCGCTGCGCGAAAGAAACCGAGTGGGAAAACAGCACGTGGCCAGGTTGTCCCCGGTTGTTACAGGTCGCTGTCAAAAGTAGGACCCACATGCTATTTTAGGAAAGATTCCATTCCGACAGGGGGGGCACTCCGTAAGACAAACGAGTAACCGGACACTCTGTAGCCACGTCCATAAAATCAAGAACTTTTCAGGTAAAAAAATTTGAGAAGTTTCTCAAAAAACAAATTGATATTTTTTTAATAGTCTGACTTTCACCAAACTAATACTATAAAAAAAACCTCCGTCACGTATTAGGTGAAAGGCAGATTACCTGCTTGTTTAATTCTAGCTACTGTCATTTTTTGTGTAGTTAGTCAGTTGCTAACAATGTTCTTGTTTGAACTCCTAAGGGCATGTACATTGGTTTAGATAGATGGTGTCTGTAATACTACTACATGTTCATATCTAGACAATAGTATACACAATGTGTACAATAGTCTGTCTGTAAGTTGTCTGTTTTTAGCCATAACCATATGTGAGTATAAGTTACAGACACCTTTCATACAATAGTAAAATCGTAGTCTGTAAGCTGTCTGTAAGAATGCTATAGACTGTCTGTAACTTTACAGACAGCTTCACTCTCTCTCTCATCATTCTTTTTCCTCCACATCATCAAAATTACATATAACCACCACTTACAGACAGCTGAGTCATCACCATTGTACATGCCCTAATCTCCTTTTCAAAATGTCTTGCTAATAAGTAACCTTCATGTAGATGTTGTTCAACGTGATACACTATTGCAGATGACCAGTTCAAGAATAATGGAACAAAGGGATATTCAACAATATTCTTGTACATTAAAATGAAACTGAAGTTGAACCCATAAAGTTAAAACTTCCAATGAAACTGAAGAAACAAATAATGTGTACAATCCAACATCTGCAGGTTATTAACTCCGGCTCTCCTTGGATGCTATGTGCCAGAATGGGTACATGCGCTGCAGCTACGTGCTGGTCTTCGACGGCAAGATCGCCGACTTGAACTAGTCCCCCAACACCACCACCCGTGATAAGGGCTAAGCCCAGGGATGTGCCCGATCTTCACGGATTTGGGTGGATCTCGTGGGGAAGGTGGATGAACACGATGAACACGAAGAACACGGAGGGGGAATCATGGGGATACAACACACACACGCACACAAACCGGTTTTCCCTCGTTGGCCCGATACACCAACTCGATAGAGGTTGCGAGAAAAGACCTTCCGGTAGAAGTCCCGCAAAGAGATCGACAAATCGAAACACGCGAGATCTAGAAGGGTGAAAAGACCGGAAGGTTGATAGAAGTGCAAGCAAAAGACCAAAAGGTAGAAGTGCAAGCAAAAGATCAACAAACGGTAGAAGTCACCAAAGAGATCTTCACGAGTCGATAAGGAGCCCGGGTGGATACAAGATCATAGATCTAGGGTTTCCCACATGGGTAAGAGCAAAGCTCAAGTTTCTTCTTAGTTCATCTCTAACCCTAATTCGTGGCTGGGGGTGCCCTATATATAGAGCCCAGATCTGAGGAGGGGTAACTTAGTCATTTATGAAAAGTACACAGCCACGGGATTTAAATGGGTGGTCCAGATGTAGTGGGCGTCGCGGTGGCCGGCAGTGCCGGTGCTTCAGGGGCGGCAGTGCCGGTGCTCCAAGGGCGGTAGTGCCGGGGTGCTTCGGCCGGCAGTGCCGGGCTGCTTTGGCCGGCAGTGCCGGGGTGCTCTGGGCGGCAGTGCCGGCCTGATGGTGGCGGCAGTGCCGGCCCTGGGCAGCTTTCTCCATTTGATGGCGATCCTTCTTCTTCTTCTTCTTCAGTTTCTTGGGGCGTTAGCAGCGTTCCTTCTTCTCCTCCAGTTCCTTGGTGAGCTTGGTACCTGATGACACATAGAGCACTTGCATGAAGTAGCACGCCATCCAACGGAGTATCAAATGCATACGTAGAAAGGAGCGAATTCACCTCTTGGTGTAATGCTTGGGCTCGAGCTCGTGTCATTGGACCACGAGGAGGGCTTGTCGGTCTTGAGGCGGTGGTGTCCGAAGGCCACCCCGTATCATCTCCCCCCTTGGGAAAGAGTCGTCCTCGACTCGATGTTCTCCTCATCGGCATGGTAGGGTGAGAGGTCGGACACATTGAATGTGTTGCTCACCAAGTACTTGGATGTTGGTATGTCGATGACGTAAGCGTTGTCATTGATGCGCTTGAGGACCTTGAAGGGACCATCGCCTCGGGGCTTGAGCTTGGAGTTTCTTTCTTGAGGGAAACGGTCCTTGCGAAGATGTATCCAAACTAGGTCTCCTTCATTGAAGATCCGTGCCTTTTTCTTCATGTTGAGGCGTGTTGCTTGACGAAGAACTTGTTGCTCGATTGTTGCCCTTGTATCTTCATGTAGCTTCTTCATGTATTGTGCTCGCTTGTCGATGTCCATGTTCACTTGCTCATATAGCGGGAGAGGAAGGAGATCAATTGCCGTAGGTGGTTCAAACCCGTAGACCACCATGAATGGGCTTCTCAACGTTGTAGAATGCTTGGAGCGGTTGTAGGCAAATTCCGCATGCGGGATGCAATCTTCCCATGACTTCAAATTCTTCTTGACAAGGACTCGTAGTAGAGTGGAGAGGCTTCGATTCACCACTTCGGTTTGCCCATCGGTTTGTGGGTGCGAGGATGACGAGAACAAAAGCTTGACGTTGAACTTGGCCATTAGTGTCTTCCAAAGGTAACTCATGAACTTGACATCTCGATCCGACACAATGCTTCTTGGTACACCATGGAGTCTCACAATTTCCCTAAAAAACAAGGAAGCAATGTGTGAAGCATCATCCGTTTGGGAGCATGGTATGAAATGAGCCATTTTAGAGAATCGATCAACCACTACAAAAATTGAATCATGACCATATTTGGTTCTAGGCAATCCGAGCACAAAATCCATAGATATATCGGACCAAGGAGCATGAGGAATAGGCAATGGTGTATAGAGACCATAGGGGTTGGAAGTTGACTTAGCTTGTAAGAATGTTGTGCACCGTCGGCAAAGGCGCTCCACGTCGCGGTACATTCTTGGCCAATAATAGTGAGTGGAGAGCATGGCGTATGTCTTCTCTCGTCCAAAGTGTCCCATAAGACCACCACCATGCGATTCTTGTAAGAGCAAAAGGCGAAGCGAAGACATGGGAATACAAAGTTTGTTGCCCTTGAACAAGAATCCTTGGTGCGAATAGAAATCATCGATGCCCTTCTCACTAGAACACTTTGCAAAGATTGGGCCAAAGAAAGTATCGGAGGCATATAAATCTTTGATTTCATCAAGACCCAACACATGAATATCCAAACGAGTGAGTAAGAGGGTGAGTTTGCGGGAAAGAGCATCCGCCACAACATTGTCCTTGCCCTTCTTGTATTTGATTACATATGGAAAGGACTCAATGAACTCAACCCACTTTGCATGTCTTTTGTTCAAATTGTGTTGACTTTTCAAATATTTTAAAGACTCATGGTCGGAGTGGATAATAAACTCTTTTGGCCAAAGATAGTGTTGCCAAACTTCAAGAACGCGAACCAAAGCATAAAGTTCCTTGTCATATATAGGATAGTTGAGGCGTGCGCCATCCAACTTCTCGCTATAGTATGCCACGGGTTTTCCATCTTGCATAAGCACTCCACCAATACCGAGTCCACTCGCATCACATTCAATCTCAAAAGTTTTGGAAAAGTTTGGAAGAACAAGAAGTGGTGCCTCGGTAAGTCTCTTTTTCAACTCATCAAAAGCTTTTTGCTGTGCCTTGCCCCACACAAATGGAACATTCTTTTTCGTAAGCTCATTCAAAGGGCAAGCAATGGTGCTAAAATCTTTCACAAAGTGGCAGTAGAAACCGGCAAGTCCATGAAAACTTCGAACTTGACCAACATTGGTAGGAGTGGGCCAATTGTGGATGGCCTCAACCTTGGAAGAATCAACTTCAATGCCATTGGCGGAAACCACAAAGCCAAGAAAAACCAACTTGTTTTGAGCAAAGGTGCACTTGGGAAGGTTTGCATAAAGCTTCTCATGACGCAAGATACATAAGACTTCTCTCACATGTTTCACATGGTCCTCGAGATTTTTGCTATAAATGAGAATATCATCGAAATAGACAACCACACTCTTGCCAATGAGAGGTCGCAAGATGTGATTCATGAGTCGCATGAAAGTAGATGGAGCATTGGAAAGACCAAATGGCATGACAAGCCATTCATAGAGACCAAGTTTGGTCTTGAATGCCGTCTTCCATTCATCACCTATTGCCATGCGGATTTGGTGCCACTACGCAAATCAATCTTAGAGAAAATTGTGGCACCACTCAATTCATCAAGCATGTCATCTAAACGCGGAATGGGATGGCGGTATCGAACGGTAATGGCATTGATGGGGCGATAATCCATACACATTCGTTGCGTCTCATCCGGTTTAGGAACAAGAATCACGGGAACCGCACAAGGGCTTAAGCTTTCACGAACATACCCTTTTTCGAGGAGGTCTTGTATTTGGCGTTGAATCTCCTTTGTGTCTTCGGGGTTGGTGCGGTAGGCGGCGTGGTTTGGTAGAGGGGCGCCGGGTATGAGGTCGATGCGGTGCTCAATCCCTCGAAGCGGTGGTAGTCCATGAGGAAGCTCGTCGGGGAAGACATCTTGGAACTCCTTCAAAAGAGACAACAAAGACGAAGGAAGTGTTGTTAAGTTGTTAGTCTCCGAAGATGGTCCCTTGCAAATGAGCACATAGTGCAATATGGTGGATGGGTTGTGGTGCAATTCTCTCATCTCACTCTTGGTAGCTATGAGGACACTCTTCATCTCACTCATATATGGCTTGTGGCGCTCACTTTCTTTTTGGTGGGTCGCTCTCTCACCACTCATCTCACTAGTGATGGTAGCTTCCTTAGCCCTCGCTAAAGCCTTTGCATTGTCCGCAATTACTTTGCTAGGAGTCATTGGGCGTAGGACGAATGTCTTGTCGCTGACCTTGAAGCTATAGGCATATGTGTAGCCATCATGGCTTGCTCTTTTGTCATATTGCCAAGGGCGACCAAGTAGCATGTGGCACACCGTCATGGGCACTACATCACAATCAACGGTGTCTTCATAGGCGCCAATCTTGAAGGATACGGAGACGGTGTGTTGTATCTTGACATTTCCATTGTCACTTAGCCATTGCACATGGTAAGGATGGGGGTGTTTCCGGAGTGTGAGGTTGAGCTTGGAGCATAGTTCGGTGCTTGCAAGATTGTGGCAACTCCCTCCATCGATGATAACCTTTATTGACTTGCCATTGATTCCGGCTCTTGTTTGGAAGATGTTGCATCTTTGATCTTCGTTGGGAAGTGCATGGGTTGTCAACACTTTGGTCACCACAAGAGATGGACTTGCATCATGCACACATAGGACTTGCTCTTGGTCTTCCAAGTCATCATCCTCAAGATTGGTTGCGGCTTGTACCAAGGCTTCATATTCTCCTTCACTCAAGTACTCCACATCTCCATCATCTCGAGTTATCATAACTCTTGTGTTCTTGCATTCAAAGGATTTATGTCCTTGAGCTCCACACTTGAAGTAAGTGATGTTACTAGATCCCGTGGAAGCTTTGGAGGACATAGTTGATTGATCCGACTTGAAGCTTGTTGTCTTGAAGTCACTCTTCGTTTTCTTGGGAGGATCCTTTGGAGCAATAGCACTTGTGTTTTTGATGCTTGAGGAGGTGTTGGTTGCATTTCGCGCGGCGAAGAAGGACTTTGTTTTTGCACTTGCTATGTCTTCTCGCACTTGGCGCTCGGCTCTTGTAGCTTGATGAAGTAACTCAACCATGTTGGTGTAAGGCAAGAACTCCACTATCCTCTTGATGGGAATGTTCAATCCATTCAAGAATCTTGCCATTGTTTGCTCCTCTCGCTCATCCACATTGGCACTCATCATGGTCATGTGCATCTCCTTGTAGTGTTCCTCAACGGACTTGTAGCTTTGTTTGAGTTGAGTAAGCTTGTTGAAGAGGTCGCGTTTGTGGTGGTTTGGCACAAAGCGTTTGTGCATGACTTCTTGCATCTCTTCCCATGTAGCAATGGGGTCTAGATCTTCCTTGTCATGCTTCTTGTTCACTTCTTCCCACCAAACATTTGCATACCCTTCAAACTCTAGTGATGCCATGGCCACCTTCTTTGCTTCGGAGAAGTTGTGTATGCGGAAAATCTTGTCAACCTTGAGAACCCAAGATAGGTATGCATCGGGGTCTTCTTCACCATGGAATTTGGGCATGGTGAACTTGAGTTTCCCAAAGATTTCCTCTTCATTGCGGTCATTGCGCCTAGGAGGTGGTCTTTCTTCATCAAGGTCTTGACGTTGTTGAGGTGGATGTTGTGGACCTTGAGCATCTCTATTATTGTTGTTATGTTGTTGACGAGGAGGTGGTCTTCCATGACCTTCATCTTGATCATCATTGTTGTGGCGTCGTCGAGGCATCACACTTTCTTCACTTGATGCTTGGTGATGACTTGATTCTTCATTTCTTGCCCTTGGAGGAGGTCTTCTAGCATGAGGACGATCGTCATGATGGCGGCGATTATCTTGACCTTGAGGGCGTTGAGGATGAACAACATTGATGATTTGGCGCTCTTGGCGCGCTTGCCTTTGTTCCTCTTCATGAAGGCGTTGTCGTCGAGCTTGAGCTTCTTGCACTTGTCGTTGCCGCTCTTGTTCTTCAAGTGCTTGTTGTTCATGGCGGAGACGCTCTTGTTCCCTTGCTCGAACTAGCTCTTGATCATGTCGAAGACGTTCTTGCTCTTGTTGGAATTGAGCATTGAGATTCTCTTGTTGAAGGCGCTCTTCTTCAAGGCGTTGACGTTCTTGGACAAGTCGAAGTTGAGCTTGCTCCGCTTCTTGAGCTTGTTGATGAAGCACTTGAACATCCACATTATGGTGGCGTGGGTCTTCATTAGAATCATGGCGAGACGGTGTAGGAGCTCTTGACCTTGAGCTATGAGAGCGCGAATACCTTGAGTGGTTTCTTCTATCTTCTTGACGGTTGAGTGTATGGAGGATATGGTCCAACGCCGTCTTCATTTCCCTTGTCTCTTGACCTTGTATGGCAAGCGTGGCCTTCAACTCATTGCCTTGAGTTTCAATCTTCTCATTGAGGTCTTGAACTTGATTGTTGAGGTCATTCCTTTGCACTTGAGCTCTTTCTTCATAGCGGACATTGGTATCTTTGAGCATGGCTTCAAATTGATTTAGCTTGGCGTGGACGGCTTGAGTAGCTATCCAATGTTGATGCCTCATCATCGGTAGTTGGTTCCCTTCTCCACTAGACATGGTTACAACTAAAACAAGAACTATGTGGTGGGTGGTTAGGAAAGACTACCAAGAATGTCAAAACTTGCAAACCAAAATCGAAAAGGTGTTTCAAGACGGAGGGAAACCGATATGTATGCACACACACAAAAACAAAAACTCTATATGGTGTTAGGTATGGATGTGGAAAGCCAAATGGAAGAACCAAACGAAAAGTCTATTGTCAAAAGTGGGTAAGATCCAAAAGTCACAAATCAAAGGCGGTGATCACAAAAGGCATACACAAGGGGGAACACACACGTGGGACAAAATGGGGTTAGCGCGACTTGGAAAATGAGCAAGAACAAAATGGTCCTAACGAAGACTACTAGCTCGGTGTCACGCTAACGCAAGAGAGACCGTGGCTTGGTTGCAAAATTGAGAAGCAACAAGATTTGCGCAAGACGCCTCTCTTCTCTTTTCTCTTTTGCTTAAAAGCTTTGGACTCTTTTTTGTATAGGTGTCACTCACACACTTTTTCTTTTTCTTTTGTATTTTTCTTCCTTTTTCTCACTATGTAAGGATACTACTATCTATGTAAGTATGTCACACTTCTTTTGCTTATCTTTTCACACGAGCTTGCTTCGAAGCTTTGCTCAACACACGCACACCCTCACGGTCGGGACGCTCGCGCAATGCTTCGCAACACTAGAAAGCCACTCTCGATAGGAAAGATACACAAAAGAGGCTAGGGCTACAAGTTAGGAGCAAGTTATACCACTTGATGATGGTGGCCGACGATCTTGAACTTGCTATGGTGGTGAAGGTGTCAAATGAACCGCTTGAATCCTCGGGGTGCCGTCGTCGTTGTCGATGTTGCGGAAGCTTGTGGTAGCTGAAATGGCACTCAAAACCGAAGACCAAACACAAATGGGAAGTGCCAAAACGAAAACGAAGAAAGTGTGAAAAATTTCGGGGCCAGCGGCAGCTGTCGGCGTTTGGGTGGCGGCAAGTGCCGGCCTCGGACCGGCGCTGCTCGGCGTCTTGGGGCGGCAGTGCCGGCCTCGACTCGCTGTTCGTCGATTTGGCGGAAAATCCGACCCGAAAATCTTCGATTTCGTGGGAAAATTGGCACAAACTGGTGGGAAAAGTTGGGGGAATAGTAGATCAACACCAAAGACAAGTTTCTATTGGAACAAAACCACAAATAACTCAACAAATCGAGAGATCGATCCAAGGCCAATTTGGGGCTATTTTTTTGGAAAAAATTTTGGAATTTTTTTTGGGCGAAATTGATGGAATTGGGGGTTGTGGGGGTCAAATCCGTGGCAACCAAGGAGCTCTGATACCATATGATAAGGGCTAAGCCCAGGGATGTGCCCGATCTTCACGGATTTGGGTGGATCTCGTGGGGAAGGTGGATGAACACGATGAACACGAAGAACGCGGAGGGGGAATCGTGGGGATACAACACACACACGCACACAAACCGGTTTTCCCTCGTTGGCCCGATACACCAACTCGATAGAGGTTGCGAGAAAAGACCTTCCGGTAGAAGTCCCGCAAAGAGATCGACAAATCGAAACACGCGAGATCTAGAAGGGTGAAAAGACCGGAAGGTTGATAGAAGTGCAAGCAAAAGACCAAAAGGTAGAAGTGCAAGCAAAAGATCAACAAACGGTAGAAGTCACCAAAGAGATCTTCACGAGTCGATAAGGAGCCCGGGTGGATACAAGATCATAGATCTAGGGTTTCCCACATGGGTAAGAGCAAAGCTCGAGTTTCTTCTTAGTTCATCTCTAACCCTAATTCGTGGCTGGGGGTGCCCTATATATAGAGCCCAGATCTGAGGAGGGGTAACTTAGTCATTTATGAAAAGTACACAGCCACAGGATTTAAATGGGTGGTCCAGATGTAGTGGGCGTCGCGGTGGCCGGCAGCGCTTGCTGCCTGTGGGCGGCAGGTGCTGGTGCTCCAAGGGTGGTAGTGCCGGGGTGCTTCGGCCGGCAGCTGCCGGCTGCTTTGGCCGGCAAGCTGCCGGGGTGCTCTGGGCGGCAGTGCCGGCCTGATGGTGGCGGCAGTGCCGGCCCTGGGCGACCTTCTCCATTAGATGGCGATCCTTCTTCTTCTTCTTCAGTTTCTTGGGGCGTTAGGGGCGTTCCTTCTTCTCCTTCAGTTCCTTGGTGAGCTTGGTACCTGATGACACATAGAGCACTTGTATGAAGTAGCAAGCCATCCAACGGAGTATCAAATGCATACGTAGAAAGGAGCGAATTCACCTCTTGGTGTAATGCTTGGGCTCGAGCTCGTGTCATTGGACCACGAGGAGGGCTTGTCGGTCTTGAGGCGGTGGTGTCCGAAGGCCACCCCGTATCAGCCCGCCTCCACTCCAGCAGCTTCAGGGAAAGGGGAGCTCCAGCAGCTTCAGGGAAAGGAGAGCTCCAGCAGTGGCGGCGAAAGGGGAGCTCCAGAAGCGGAGGACACCGGGTTCCAGTAGCGGTGGCGAGAGGCGGCTCCAGCAGCTTCGTCCTCCTCGAGCTCCAGTGGTGGAGAGAGGGGAGCTCCAACAGCTTCCAGAAGTGGCGGCGAGAGGCGACTCCAGCAGCGGCGATGGAGCGCGGTAGGCTGCTGGCCCTGCGCGCGAGGCGCGAGAGGTCGCGCACGAAGGGCGTGAGGCCGCCCGCCCCACCGGCGCAAGGCTGAAAGGTCCACCGGGAGGCCCACCGGCGTCAGGCTGCGAGGGGCGCGGGAGTGCACCGACGCTAGGATGCGAGGGGCGCGGGAATCCGACGGCGGGAGGGTGTGAGGGCCACGCGAGTCTGCCGGCGGGAGGCTGCGACCGCGAGCGCGGGAGTCCGTCAGCGCCCTCCAAGATTCGATTGGGGAAGATACGATTGGGGACAGGTTGGTGACGTTTTCGGAATAGAAAGGGTCGAAATGCAAAACGGGTTCTACACTAGCCCTCCAACACCTAATTCGTGACCGGAGGGAGTCCTTATTGATAGGGGTCACTCGCAACTTGAAGGCAAGCCGGAGGAGAGCAATGCATTGAAGAGGGGGGGGGGGGGGGGGAGTGCACCACAACTTTTCTATAGACCCGTCGTCGCACAAGCAGCACCATCACCCTTTCTTCTTCTCCCCAGACCCAACAATGACTGAATAGCCAACCAATGAGGTGCAGTGAGAAGAATAGGAGAAAATAAATGAAGCAAACATGATGTTGGCTCCTCTAAGGAAAAGGACAAGAAATCATCTCTTAATTATGAAATATCACTTTTGCTAGTGTAATGGCCTTAAACGTTCTTGTTGTTATTCTGAACCACTACAACAGCAAGCGACCCCAAGCACACACGTAATCGTCGCAGTCACGCTGAGGCGGCAAATAAAAGCTCCAAGGGATAACTGTGTCGAGATAGTGCCGACGCGTTGCTTTTTTTTTTCTCGCGACACTTGGGTTCCGCCGCATGCTCTACTATCGTGCCAACAAGCCAATAAACCTTGGTACATTAATAGACGGCTCAATATTTGGTGTTGTTTACAGGTAAGGTGCAACGCATTATTATTTTCGTGTTTCGTGCATCTTTGGGCGCAGAAAAGGTTAATCACAATCGTGGCTAAATAGTTAGTTTCTCTCCGTTCCATTCTGATTGTAATTTTCATTTCATTTAGATAAAAAAATACATTTCATTGAGACATATATACAACTCATTACAATACACTACAAATGTTGTTAATGTACGGTAGCCAAGCTTGTATTTTTTTTAGAAGCAGCTTAACCACCTACTACAACCTCTTTTAGAACTAATCTAGTTCCTACATGTTGGACCACAAATTTTCTCATGGATATGGAAAAGTTCATGTCAACCCAAGCATTCTTCTTCCGGCTCCTCATCCATGATCTATTAAATACAAAAAATCTTCTAAAGAGGAACAACTTCCAGCTTCAAGACTATAACTGTGCTACTCTACAATGCAATATTGAAGAAACGCTGGTACATCTTTTATGGGCATGCCCTTTTGCTAGTAATTGCTGAGACTTTATTTGCCCCCAAAGACAAAGAAACTTTTCAGTGCTAGAAGCTTTTGAAGACATCAAATACAAGCTCAATGTTCCTTCATTGTAATAATAGTTTTGGCATCTCGGAGTATTTGGATGACAAAGAACAACAGAATCTTCAAAGCACAGCTTTGGTAGCTGGAAAGCTCTATTCAAATCTGAATTGTTCCTAGTGACCCATATAATGAGGAAAAAACACCTACATAAAGTTTCGAGATTGGATACAAAGAACATTGTAATATTTTTTTATTTTTTATGATTTGTAAATTTGTACATATCGTCTAAAAATTAATAAAAATTGCAGTGGGAAGCTCTCCCACTGTTTCGCTTTATAAAAGCTCAATAACTTTCCAATTTGTTTCTTATCCTGCAATCCAAACGGCTACTCCTTACAAAATATTTGTAGGTTGGTGAGGTATGACACTTCAGTTCCTGAGTTTTTCCTCCAAACAGGGTTCTTACTGTTGCATTAGAGACTATACAAATGCTAACCTCAGCGACCATACAAATGCAATCTCAATTTGTATCTAACCTCACTTTTGCTGAGATTTGATGATTTTCCCTCCCTTTTGTCTTGTAACTGATCTTTTGCCCCATATTGTTTGTGCCTTGATGATTTTCGTTCTGTCAACATGGGCCCACACACAGACCTATTTTCCCTTTCTTTCTCTTAGCTCAAACTTCTGCCCTCCTTTCCCTCTTGTGCATCTATGTCGAAACAACATCGCATAACTGCGAGTCTGCGAACCATGTTGAGACTTTGTGTGATCCGTGAGATGTAATAATTAGTAACTTGTAACAAACTCTGGATTTTTATGCAATAAAGAGCCGTATGCATCGATTGATGCAGAGACTAGGATGACCCCATTTCGAAGAAAAATAACTGCGAACCAGGTGAAAAATAAATGCAAGCCAGGCAAGGCAGCAGTCAAGAGATGGTGGTAGTTGCTTCCTCTATCTACATCTGTTTTATTGGATCGAGCAAAGGGCAGGGAGAACGAACAGAGCATGAAAAAGATAGCCCAAGGCACAGTTTGGTCTTTGCATATGAGCATGACAAAGATATACAAGTATTGGATTGCAACATGAAGACCGGGGATGACTGCATATCAACCGAGACCAGAACAGAAAACATATATGCTTCGAGAATAACTTGTGGTCAAGGTCCTGGAATCACTGTTGGCAGGCTCGGTGACAACAGCAAGCAGGACATGATCATGGATGACGTCAAGAATCCTATAATCATTACCGAACTTATTGAACGACGGTCTATCGTTTGAAGCCTTCGTGAAAGAAGCAAAGCAAAGTTCGGCGGTGGAGTTCGGCACCGTTTGGTTCAAGAATATACGAGGTACGAGTGCCACCAAAGAAGCAACTGTAGCAAGTTAGATTGCGGTGACACTATCTTGTGCCACGACATATTGTTATAAGATGTGAAGCTTACTTTCAGTGAGCGTCACAACTGGCCATGGCAGGCATATGCAACAACACGAAATTAAAGAAATCCATAAATGTCACTCTGAAGGTTTTTTTCTTTTTCCAAAGAAGATAACCCTTGATGCACACAACCATTTTCCGAAGATCTCCTAAAAGAACGAGTATTGTTTCTTCTATATTTTTTGTACCTGAAAATCAAATAATGTCTTCTTTTTTTTCCAAATGGGGAGTATCACCCCGGCTTCTGCATCATGATGATCACACGGCCATTTATTAAAAATCCAGGTTTAGTACAAGTTTTACAACTCAAGCATCAGCCAGGATTGATACAAAAATCAACCAACGAAAAAAAACACAAACTACTCGGAGTAACCATCAAATAATATCTTCTGGAGACAGAACAGAGATTTAGGTGCTGTAATTACTATTATTTGTATTCAGAACAAAGATGAGATGCCGCAAGCATTTTCTTGGCCAATTCAGAACTCAATGACCAACATATTTCATTACAACCTATTATTTGCATGCTTCGGTTTGCTGTGGTCACAATGGTTTATCACTTTCACGGAATAATTGGATTACATCTGTAGGTCTGTGGCACATTCTGTCAGGCTTTCAATATCCAGTGGCAGATTAGAGCAAATCTAACCGGTCAAAGGTGGATCTTTTGTGGGTAGCAACCAAAGTATTATCTGTAGCTTGCGAATACTTGGAAGCCTCAAAAGAGGTTGTTCACCTCCTTACTCCGCAACTTCAGGCCTGCAAGAAAATGACCTTGTTAAAATCCTTTGTGCAAGAAATCTCCAAATCGGTAACCATGGATCGAGCCACATGCCTTTCCTTCCTCAGCTAAGATCCTATAACTGAAAGCTCTGCTCAGTAACATTCAGATACCTACCTGAAAAGGTAGGCATTCACATGCTTTCTTTCCTTAATGACTTGTCATTAGCACCGATGAGGTGCACACTGAATCACCACTTCCACAAGCCTGTGGGTTGGGCATCTGTAAGGGTTTAAACATCCATGCAAGGATAGTGGGTCAGAAGAGTGCAGCACCGAAGAAATGCATGTAGTTTTCAGATGATTTGTCCTTGCAGTGAGTGCTCCAGGTGTCCTTTAATTTTTCTGTTAGAATCTTAGTATTGACATAATCTCAAAGGCCAAACCGAGCTAGCTGGAAGCAATGGCCAACACACGGTTTCAAGCACATTTATGTTGATTCCCATGCCAATAGAATCTTGTACTGCTAGGCCCCAATTATCTATGCCAACTAAAGATAACCAACCAGAAGCAACCTGCGCGGAGAACATGATCCAAGATATCCAACCGAACTTACCACCTATAAATAATCCTCATGATCGAATGCTTGATCCCATCAATCACTGCATCCAAGAGCACATACTAAGAAGGCATTCTTGTTCTGGAGCAAATGGCTTCTCATGCTCTTCTTTTCTCTGTATCCCTTCTAGTGCCATTGTTCTTGTGTTGTGTTCTTGCGAAGGGAGACATGACAGTGATCCCTTCTAAAAATGGGGCTGATCATAGAGGTAGGTCTCTACAGTCCACTAAGGTCGTCAATGTGCTGAGGTATGGAGCTTATGGGGATGGACTCCATGACGACACAAAGGTATGTATAATGCAACACGGCCTCAAAATATAGAGCATAATTTAATTTAGTGCAAATGGATATGGAATGCTTACCATGGGTGTGGGTGTGCATCCTCTTCTTATAGGCATTGTCAAAGGCGTGGTCTGCAGCTTGCTCCTCTTCTCTTCCTGGCATTGTGCTCATCCCCAAGGGAAAGAAATTTCTAACGAAACATGTAACCTTTTCCGGCCCATGCAAATCCAGTATCAAGTTTATGGTGAGATAGATGAACAAACAGAACATGCATATTTTCCTTTCTTTCATAAGAAATTTTGAAAACAAAGACCTCAATTTATCCCAAATTCCAGATACAGGGTACTTTGGTGGCTCCTCCAAAGAGATCATATTGGATCGAGGATACCATTAGGCACTGGGTTTTGTTCATAAATGTGAGAGATCTTACTGTCACTGGTGGTGGGACTATTGATGGAAATGGCAAGATTTGGTGGCAAAGTTCCTGCAAAGTAAACTCAAAGCTCGTAAGTATATTCAACTACTAAATTGTGCAGTAATAAAATGCATCAAGCATGGGGAAAAATTAATGTTTCACTTTTGACTTCAAAGGTTAATTATCGCAGCATTCATTAGCGCTTAGTTTCGAAAACAGAGTTTTTCCTGAAAGCTTTCTGATATGAATTTTCATTTTTATTTTCCTTTTCAGCCTTGCAGGCCAGCTCCAACGGTAGGTTCCTTTTCTAATATCTTGCGCATTCCAGTGGAGTAGCCTTGTTTTCTTCATTATAATTTAACTATGTTTCCTTCCAATATCCAGGCTTTGACGTTCTACTCTTGCACAAATCTAAAAGTGGATAACTTAAAACTGTTGAACAGCCAACAAATCCACATGTCAGTAGAGCGTTGCACCAATGTAAGGGTGTCCCGCCTATTAATCACAGCACCCGGCACTAGCCCCAACACCGACGGCATCCATATTGCACATAGTAAGGATGTGAAAGTGTACAACTGTGCAATCAAGACTGGGGATGACTGCATGTCAATCGAGGATGGAACTAAGAATCTACATGTTAAGAACATCGTGTGTGGACCAGGGCATGGGATCAGCATTGGGAGTTTAGGTGATCAAAACTCTGAAGCTCAGGTTACAAATATCACCATCAATGGGGTGCGACTACATGGCACGACAAATGGAGCTCGTATCAAGACATGGCAGGGCGGGCGGGGTTATGCAAAGAATATCGTGTTCGAGAACATAATCATGGATAATGTATGGAACCCAATCATTATTGACCAAAACTACTGCGACTCGACTACACCGTGTAATAAACAGGTATAAATCTCGATGACCAAGTTAGTATTATTCATTTGTTTAATTTTGCATACATATAACCTAGTGTAGTTTTCACAGAAATCGGCAGTGGAAGTGAGCAACGTTCTGTTTAAGAACATCAGGGGTACAAGTGCCTCAAGAGACGCTATCAAGCTGAGTTGTAGTAGAACTGTACCTTGCCATGGCATCGCCTTGCACAACGTCAAGCTTACTCTAAAACGAGGCAATGGCAACGCAAAGAGCACCTGTCAGAATGCAAAATACAGGACACTGGGAACAGTTATGCCACAACCATGTATTCTCAAGAATTGATGAAAATGTTTTAATGGAAGTGCAAAGTGCTATATATGTAGAAGGTCTATAGATCATACAAAGATGTATGAACAGTACAAAGGTGAACAGAGAAGGATACCTAGTAGTATGGCGATAAGCAAAGAGTATCTTTTGATACGCTTGCTTCTTTGTATTTTCCAAGTCAAGTCTACATGCTACCATTGGCACAATAGCTGGGGCTTATGATGAGTATTTCCAATTAATTGTAAGATGGATTGCTCCAAATTATTTTGCATGGAATATTTATAGTCATCCACGAGAACTGTCAGTGACTAAAATAATTTCAGATTAATACTTAATAGCACTAATGTACCTTTTCAGGTTGATTATTTTCAGAATATCGTAAGTACCTCTGTTGGAAAATAGCATCTGCTGAAAAAATTATAAATCATCAAATGTCTACAGTGTTACCAGCTAGAAAGTCCTAGATTCGATCGTACCGAGAGCTGTGTTTCGTACCACTCCATGGTTACAAACTAAAAGTGCACAACTTTTCTAGATTTAAACAAGAATCAATCATGTGCATATTATCACATTAAAGCAGAAATCAGGTAAAAGTGAAACCTGTATGGTTGTAGCATTTGGTGACATAAGCCTACAGATATGAAAATATTGGCCTTTATAGAGGAAAGAATGCAAAAGGTGCATGCAGATGAATAGTATTTCACCATGAATGATAACAGCTTGCAGGAAAATGATTTTAGACAAACAAAACACTCACTGGCCTTTTTGGTGTTTGTCTTTGCTCTGGTCAAGAACTCAAGAGCATCGTGTTGACAGCAGTCAATTCAGAAGGAAGTCAAACTATATTTCAGAGTTGTAAACTAATGTAGCCATCTTTTTACATTTAAACATGGGAGAAACAGATCTTCAACGGTACATTGTAGGCACATGTTCTTTTATTGACATAAACATACCTCTTTATTTGCAGGGGCTTTGTCCAACAATCTCTTCGCAACTTCGATTTAGGAGAATGAGCAGCGACACCTTTTCATCATGAGTAGCTTGCCGTCGCTCTCACCAGAGGTACCAGCTTGTGATCGCGATTAGTTCAGGTATACTTGACTATCCCAATATTATAGGAAAATTATGTTCAGAACATAAAAGATATTCCAAAACAGCTTGCATGTTTGAATAAGATACTTGATGCTAATCGATTTGTGCCTAATTATTTCTTGGTTTAGCCAAATATTTGGCACGAGTTTGCCCGAGCCCCCTTGTCTCGGACATAATCCTAGACCATCCCAACATCTTGATCACTCTATTGCAACAACAGGTGAGCCAACCAGGAAGGGAGAAAGAGAAGTCCTGCAAGCCAGCCAGCTGCGTCGCAAGCTCGCTGTGTGGGCGTGTCAGTTGTCATAATCCATGACAAATGCAGCCTTAAGAGCATCTTCAGTCGTGTTCCCCAAACGGTGTCGGATTAAACGTCTGGGGACGCCTCCATTTCATGTCGCGTTTGGAGCGCGTCTCTCCCCAGCAGCGCCCCAAACATATCCCCCCAAACTTGTTTTTACATTAGAATAACTATTTTTTTCTAGTTTGTTGTATTTTTATTTAAATAGAGAGAAGGAACATTACGCAAACTAATACATAGTTTGAAAATGGTTAAAATATTGCAAAATGAGGAAACCTAACTAACTAGTGTAGGTACGTAGGTTTCGCGTTCTTTGCTGTCAAGAAAAGAACACTCTTAGTCACCCAAATTAGAAAATCCAGCTGGCTCTGAGAGTGCCCGGTTGTTGTTCTTCGATGCGCAGGAAGACCATCCAGAAACCTACACTAGTGGCTTCAATTGGCCGGCGGCCATCTTCGTTGCAAAGAAAGAACACTCGCCATGTTCAATCATCGTCCTCTTCGTCATCGTTTTGGTAGTGCCGGCGGCAGGACGTGTCGTCGAACAACTTCACGCTCATCTCATCGCCGCCTTGGTAGCAGAATGTGAGCACGCATCCGGCTTGGAGGTCGTGGGAGCGCGCGAACTTGTCCCAGCCAGTGTGGAGGTACATCTTGCCGCGCTCGTTGAAGAGCACGTCCACCTGCTACCGGCAAAAGCCGCATCTAGCCTCCCACAACGACAGCGCGGCCGGCTCGTTGCCGACGACGAACTCGGCGAACTTGTCCGGCAACCTCTGGATCCTGAGTGGGTCGCCATTGAGGACGACTATGAACTCGAACTCCCACTCCCCCTCGGAAGACGACGATGCCGCTGGCGACGGCAACCGTGCAGGTGTTGCTGCTCCAGCACGGTTGCGACCTCGACCTCTACCAGCCATGGAATGACCCTCGACTTCTAAGATGGTGGCGGCTAGGTTTGGGGATTGCGACGCTAGGGTTTGTGTGAGGGGCGATGCGCAAGCACCCCCTTTTTATATGCTGGAGGGAGGCGAGGGAGTGGTGGCACGCATTAACGCCGGCACGGAGAGCTAGGCGCGACGAGACATGTCGTTGCGCCTCTGTGGAAAATGCACCGTCACTGCGCTCCATTAGCTTTCGTCGCGAGGTAGGCGTAGGTTGCGTGTCATTCGTGTCTCAATGACGTGCCGGGCCCGCCAGTTTCCGCCTCGCTTCTCGCTCTGTCCGGCGCGCACGAAGCGTCCCCTATGAAGCGGGGACGGCCTCGAGGCGTCGGACACTGTATTAGGCCACGCCAGGCGAAAAGGGTATTTGACAACTGGGTCAGTTAAATGTCCGGCGCTATTTGACAACTGGGTCAGTTAAATGTCCGGCGCTCGAAGAAGTTTTGGGGGTCGCGACTGGAGATGACCATTTATCAGACTGTATTATCAGAAGAGTGCAATATTAGTGAAGTGTATACAATTTACAGATAGTGCGTTGGAGATGATGACTAGAATGGCTGAAAGAGACCGCCAAGATTTAAGGAAATCAGAGCAAAATTCGTTGCCTAGTTCAGGCTTGTTCATTTGCCGTCGGCCAACCGAACGATGTGCGTAAGATCACAAGACCAATTGGACCAAATGGTTGGGATTGATTTTAGAAACAGTCCCAGGGTGGTGTTCTACTTTTCATGGATTCTCCCCCTAAAATGATGTACAGCAAGGAACAGTTGACATGCTACAATACACATTTCCTTCCTTAAAAGTAAAACAGTAATCCTCACAACCTCGCATGTGTAATTGACCTCCTCCATTCAGGAAAACTGGAGATTCTCCTGAGGTGATTACAGTGGGTCAAAAAAAAAAAAAAGCAGACATATGAATGGATGGTTTCTACCAGGGGCTAGCTAGTACTAGCTTCTGCAGGTTTCTCCTGCGGGCTTGAGCTATCAAGCACATTCCCAACTCCAACAGCTGGACCGATGCTACAACGATCGGTGTTGTGAACGGCAATGGCATCCTTCAGCTTCTGAAACTGTAAAGCAGAGCCCAAATTTTATAAAACTGTTGAACTCAGACGGAAATTTACAGAAAATTTAGATTTTTCAGCGCCTACCTACCTAAGGTCCCAATATTACATTATGAACCCATATTTTCACAATAAAACACGTCACTGAACAACAAAATGATGAACTGCCACATTTGCAAAAGAAGACTCTAAGACAGGCTTACGCATCTGGAGACAGAAGTTTCCAACAATCTGATACATCATGACTTATGATCAAATATTACCCACTGTACAAGGTGAAGCCAAAGTTAACCTACAAATTTGGTGATGCATGCTTACCTTGGCTAAGGAACATGAGAACGCCTCCAGTTGCCCATCAGATCCACGATAAAAATGGAAGAAAGGGAGGACCTTCACATTCAGTCGTTTACACATAGGTTTGTTTTCATCGAAATTTACTTTTAGGAACACAATGTTAGGATTATCCTTAGCTGTCCTGCAGAGCTGCATTGAGATTTAAGGTGGCATTAGTTCTACAACAGTATTTTATGAAGTCCTCTGAACATAGGATGGTAGGGGAGAACAGATGGTAATGATAAACTATGTTTTCAGGAAAACAATTAGGACAAGGTTATAAATGAAGCTAGGAGAGAAATCATCATGCACCTCATTATGGAGTTTATAAGAAGCTACTCTGTTCACTAATATAAGACGTTTTGGCAGGCTAATTTAGGCTGCCAAAACGTCTTATATTAGTGAACAGAGGAAGTAGATGCTAAGTTGCACAACAAATAAAGAGTTAGCACTACGAGCTCCTATGGTCACGAGATGAGGTCACCACTGGTCACATGGCCTGAGCAAGGTAGGTTGCCTACAAGCTGCCTTTTGTTTTAGCAATGGTAACCTCAATCATAGTACTGAGCTATGCAGCTGAGCCACTCAAGCACTAAGCAAGACCTGTAACACTAACATCATGCCCAAAAGCAAACCCTTGAGCCAAGTGCTTACAGCCAACGGTGATGATTGATTTACGCCCAATAGATGAACACTTGATCATAATACAACTATGTAAGGGGCCTAATTGTGGGACTGAGGAAAGAGCGGCAATGAGATGGCAAGACTGACTGGTTGTACAGTTTACAGGTAATAGCTTATGCTCGTAAATTCTGTAGGCTCCCCAATCCAGTCCTTGCAGGCTCCACTGGGCCATAAGCTTGCATACTAAATAACAGACAAGTTGGGAAAAAATGGGCATCTCCAGACTCCAGAGGCATCAAAATTGGGGGTTATAAGCAGTGGTGCAGCTACCTTTAAGCCAAAGAGGCCCTTGGTTTCTCCTTTTCTTGTGATTTGTTAACTAACTGGTAATGCTTTCCACCAGCTAGATGTTAATCAAGCCCTTAAACTAGCTCACTCGTGAAATGGTTGCCAAATGCTAAGTACATAGATTCTCACTAAGTGGGCCTTCTCTATCGCAACCAGAATGCAGAAACGTTTTTGTACACATCGCTTGATTGTGATTTCTTGTTTCGGGTTTGGGATAAGGAGTTTCAGTGCTTGTTTGGTGGTTCCACGAAACTTCTCAAAACAGATGTGTCCGTGAAACCTGCAGGATAGTAGAATGGTGGGAAGAACTGACGAGATGTCTGCCCAAATGGCAAAGGACTCCAATAAATTAAACATGACACTTGGCAGAATCTCTGGGAGGATGGGGCAGGAACACTATCAGGAAAGACCAGGTAGTCAACTTGACCCAGATGAAGTTCAGCAAAACGAAATTAGCATTAACTCATCACTACATGTCCATATCCTCTGATCATCTTCAATGCAATATGGTATTCAACTATTTGGCGACCAATCGGTAATTTCTCTTAAAATCATAGTAGAACAGTAAGATCTGACAACTCATCAGAAACCTATTAAGATCTCATCACCATGATGGATTGCTAAACCTTGGACAAATAACTTTTCCTCTTGCCAATTAGTTGAAAAAAGAACGGTAGTATCATTTGGACTTTGGAGAATTCCATTCTAATCTTGGTCTCACCAGGAGACCATGGTACATCCTGTACGGGTATTAGGGTTATGTAAAAAATAGGATATGAGAGTTACAACCATGGTACCCATAGTGCTGATGTCTTGAGTAGTATGCGTGTTTAGCATTTAATTATAACGTCCAAGGGAAAGGAAAGATAAGTATTAGGGAAGGAAAAAAAATCCTTAGTTCTACGCAGGCCTTAGTTTGAAATGAGGATAACTTGGTCAATACAGATCTACACATCATAGATGGAAGGAAAATGTTTCACTCTTTCCAACTTCCTATACAAGGTCATTGAGTAATTTACTAATTTGAGAGCAAGAAACCACACTACTACACAAGCAACAGACCTTCCAAATGTCATCTATCAGCATTATTATTGTTTAAAGTCATAACCACACATGTGAGAAACAAATTTGCAAGAAACGGTATTCAGGGCATAAGAGAATTAAATGGCACATAGCTATACACATATCAGTAAGGATTAATGGTAATTACCCTTGGGAAGAGTGCCCTGCAAGAACCACACCAAGTTCCATAAAACTCGACAATGACAAGCTTGTCACCTGCATCCCTTAGTGCGTCCAAGAACTCCTGTGTGGAGTGTATGTCAATCATATTTGCACCGGCATTCTTTTCCCACCATTTTGGTTGCTCGCCAGTCTCTGAACGAATTGCCGCATGTGCCTGGCATGAGAAAATAGAAGTTCATAACCATCAAAGACTCTCAGCAAGCAGAAGCCCTGTCCATGGCCCGAGCATTTTAAATCAAGAAGTCTAGCGCATCCCCAAGAATTTCAACCAAGGATGAATTGATACAGTATTGAATTTTCATACATTAACAACTTCCAATCTCGGAATATACAGTTCCAGTGGAGTGATGCGGGCGTATTTTTTCAACATGTACCCCCTCTTCACAAATATAAGATGTTTTAGACACCTTAAAATGAACTAGATGCACATACAAAAGTATACCAGATACATACAAAAATAGATGAATCTACTAAAAGCTAAAACATCTTATATTTGTAAACGGAGTGAGTATTTCGTATCACCCCAACCAAGAAATCAGGTACAGTGTAAATGAAATGCTCGAACATCACGAATTGACCAGGACACTCTTGTTATTATGTAATTCAGAACGGAAATCAAAATTAGCGATCAGACGGCTTCTGCCTGCCACGCCATCCCAACCCCACAAAACCCTACAATGAGCCTCGCACTTCCCCCGCCGCAACAGCGCGAACACGGTTAAGGAAAGAAAATCCTGTCGGCAGAAGCCACAGGAAACGAGAGCTGCTCGCACGCACCTTGAGCCGGCAAGGCCGCCCAAGCGGAGCGGCAACTGCCGAGCGCGTCCGCCGCAGGTCAGCACGCGAGTCGGGCGAGAGGACACAGTGGGACGAGGGGGACGAGGAGGCGGAGGTGGAGGCGCGGAATCGGCGGGGGAGGTGGTGGAGCACGGCCTCGGCCATGTGCTCCGCGCCGCGGGACGGAGTGAACAACTCCGGCGAGCACCGCCACCGCACGACCGATGTATTCGGCGCTGGGGCCGGAAGCACGCGAGGCCGCGGCTGTGCAGGTGGGCGAGTACTCGTCGGCTCTCCGCTGTTGGTTGCGGTGAGGGAGGGTCAGTCAGAGATTGTGGCCGTGTGTGGTGGAGACGGTGGCGGATGGCTCTTTCGCGTGGATGGGGAGATTTGGGAACCCAACGGAAAATGGGTCTAGGCGCACTGTGGCTGGTAAGTGGGGCCAGAGGCTCGGACCGTGCCTACTCATAGTCATAGCTTGTTCCACTCGAAATTTCGAATTTGGAATGGCCTGGCTCGAAATATAGCATGTTACATGCCATGGTAGTGTGAGAGCATATCTAACAGCCCGGTATATTCTGTTTTACGGGGTGGGGATACGGGTTCTGCTAGCTTGGACGAGTTTTCGACCCCTCAAAACAGAGAGTTTTAGACAACAATTTGCACAATAATTTTAGATCAAACATAGCACATCCAAAATACGTGAGGCATAATTCATAGTTTTTAACATCACAACGCGATCATAGCCAATGTTCAAGCCACGGAAGTTCCCAAATGTGATCAACCATCAATGAGTCCATCGCCAGCGGCGCCACCACTCGCCGGAGACTCACCTTGAGCACTTGCAGCACAAGCTTCACGCGCAGCCTTCTTCCTCATCATGATGTCCGCCTTGGTCTCCTTCCACCACGCCAGCTGATCCTCGTCCATACCGTCGGTGCGCATCATCATGATATCCCACTCCTCAGCCAAGAGCTCCTTCATGGCCTTGTCTTCTTTGAGTGCGATCATCCTCAAGTCAAGCTCGGCCTTCAACTTGGCATCTTCCCGCCTTGCTTCCACCTTGGAAAGCTTCACCTCCTTCTTCTTCTCGGTGATGAGGAGCTTGGTCTCCAATGTCTTTATCGTCAATGCCTCCTTGGACTTCATGAGTTGATCCAACTTCTCCCGGAAGCTAGCTGCTTCGCCTTCTACCTTGACCCTCTCCTTGGCTTTCTTGTTGCTCTCGGGCTTGCCGGCGTTTCTCGCACTCAATTCCTCTACTTCATCATCCATGGTGAGCAGTGCTTCCTTCTTGCACTTGGGTTTGTTGTCCCTCAACTTCCACTTAGGAAGATGTTGAAGAATGGAAAAGCAATGTTGAAATTGAAATTCCTTGTTCTTAGAGCCGGCCATGTCCTTGTACCGGGCTTGAGCATACTTGGGCTGCACAACAATATTATGTGATGTTTGCACATCATCAACACACACTACAAGAAAAGTTCCCATGGCCGACGAAGTTGAAGTCGCGCCGTGGTTGCTGGTGTACCATGGCCGACAACCACGGCGCGACGATTTTGGGCATTGTTTTTTTTTTTTTTTCGATGTGTCTGTTCACTCAGGTCGGCGGGCATTCAATCAGATCCTTAAATTCATGTCATCCTGCATGAACCAAAATTCTTTCATTCTGATTTTTTTGACACCCCATTTGGCTATTCTTTTCTTTTGATCCTTGCATGGAAACGTTGACACCTGTTTTCATTGATTACCCAGCATTCATATCCTCTCTGAGCAAAATATTCTTTTTCTTGAGTTTTTTTGGCACCTCAAATTTGGTCACTTGCCTTTTCTTTCGATCCCCTGCCGCCTCTCAAGCGTTGATACATTTGCTGCTAA
>NC_061511.1:83216051-83253067 GCF_022539505.1 Lolium rigidum
CACCTTCGAGTTATCATCCAAACCCCTTCCAGGTATTAAGTTGCAAAACAGAGACAATTGCATTAAGTATGGTGCGTAATGTAATCAATAACTACATCCTCGGACATAGCATCAATGTTTTATCCCTAGTGGCAACAGTACATCCATAACCTTAGAGGTTTCTGTCACTCCCCCAGATTCACGGAGACATGAACCCACTATCGAGCATAAATACTCCCTCTTGGAGTTAAGAGCAAAAACTTGGCCAGAGCCTCTTGATGGCGTGTATTTCACACGTTCGTTGGGCAACCCCAAGAGGAAGGTATGATGCGCACAGCAGCAAGTTTTCCCTCAGAAAGAAACCAAGGTTTATCGAACCAGGAGGAGCCAAGAAGCACGTTGAAGGTTGATGGCGGCGGGATGTAGTGCGGCGCAACACCGGAGATTCCGGCGCCAACGTGGAACTGCACAATACAACCAAGCTACTTTGCCCCAACGAAGCGAGTGAGGTTGTCAATCTCACCGGCTTGCTGTAACAAAGGATTAACCGTATTGTGTGGAATATGATTGTTTGCGAGAGAAAACGGTAGAAACAAGTATTGCGATGAGATTGTATTTCGATAAAGAGAATTGGACCGGGGTCCACGGTTCACTAGAGGTGTCTCTCCCATAAGACGAACAGCATGTTGGGTGAACAAATTACGGTTGGGCAATTGACAAATAAAGAGAGCATGACAATGCACATACATATCATGATGAGTATAGTGAGATTTAATTGGGCATTACGACAAAGTACATAGACCGCCATCCAAGCGCATCTATGCCTAAAAAGTCCACCTTCGAGGTTATCATCCGAACCCCCTCCGGTATTAAGTTGCAAGCAACGAGACAATTGCATTAAGTATGGTGCGTAATGTAATCAACAACTACATCCTTAGACATAGCATCAATGTTTTATCCCTAGTGGCAACGACACAACACAACCTTAGAACTTTACATCACTGTCCCGGTGTCAATGCGGGCATGAACCCACTATCGAGCATAAGTACTCCCTCTTGGAGTTAAAAGCATCTACTTGGCAGAGCATCTACTAATAACGGAGAGCATGCAAGATCATAAACAACACATAAGCATAACTTTGATAATCAACATAACAAGTATTCTCTATTCATCGGATCCCAACAAACGCAACATATAGAATTACATATAGATGATCTTGATCATGATAGGCAGCTCACAAGATCCGAGCAATGATAGCACAATGGGGAGAAGACAACCATCTAGCTACTTGCTATGGACCCATAGTCCGAGGGGTAGACTACTCACTCATCACTCCGGAGGCGACCATGGCGGTGTAGAGTCCTCCGGGAGATGATTCCCCTCTCGGCGGGGGTGCGGGAGGCGATCTCCGGGATCCCGAGATGGGATCGGCGGCGACGGCGTCTCGGTAATGTTTTCCGTATCGTGGCTCTCGGTACTGGGGGTTTCGTCACGGAGGCTATTTGTAGGCGGAAGGGCAAGTCAAGAGGCGGCACGGGGGGCCCACACCACAGGCCGGCGCGGCCAAGGGGGGGGCCGCGCCGCCCTAGGGTTTGGCCACCCTGTGGCCCCTCTTCGTCTCTCCTTCGGACTTCGGAAGCTTCGTGAGAAAATAGGCCTGCGGGCTTTTATTTCGTCCAATTCCGAGAATATTTCTTTACTAGGATTTCTGAAACCAAAAACAGCGAGAAAACGACAGCGGCACTTCGGCATCTTGTTAATAGGTTAGTTCCGAGAAAATGCACGAATATGATATAAAGTGTGCATAAAACATGTAGATAACATCAATAATGTGGCATGGAACACAAGAAATTATCGATACGTTGGAGACGTATCGGCATCCCCAAGCTTAGTTACGCTCGTCCGAGCGAGGTAAAACGATAACAAGGATAATTTACGGAGTGACATGCCATCATAAACTTGATCATACTATTTGTAAAGCATATGTAGTGAATGCAGCGATCAAAACAATGTGTATGACATGAGTAAACAAGTGAATCATAAAGCAAAGACTTTTCATGAATAGTACTTCAAGACAAGCATCAATAAGTCTTGCATAAGAGTTAACTCATAAAGCAATAATTCAAAGTAAAGGTATTGAAGCAACACAAAAGAAGATTAAGTTTCAGCGGTTGCTTTCAACTTGTAACATGTATATCTCATGGATATTGTCAACATAGAGTAATATAATAAGTGCAATAAGCAAGTATGTAAGAATCAATGCACAGTTCACACAAGTGTTTGCTTCTTGAGGTGGAGAGAAATAGGTGAACTGACTCAACATTAAAAGTAAAAGAATGGTCCTCATAGAGGAAAAGCATCGATTGCTATATTTGTGCTAGAGCTTTGATTTTGAAAACATGAAACAATTTTGTCAACGGTAGTAATAAAGCATATGCATCATGTAAATTATATCTTATAAGTTGCAAGCCTCATGCATAGTATACTAATAGTGCTCGCACCTTGTCCTAATTAGCTTGGACTACGGATTATCACCGCAATACATATGCTTTAACCAAGTATCACAAGGGGTACCTCTATGCCGCTTTGTACAAAGGTCTAAGGAGAAAGCTCGCATTTGGATTTCTCGCTTTTGATTATTCTCAACTTAGACATCCATACCGGGACAACATAGACAACAGATAATGGACTCCTCTTTTAATGCTTTAAGCATTAAACAACAATTAATTCTTTTCTCATTAGAGATTTGAGGATGTTTGTCCAAAACTGAAACTTCCACCATGGAACATGGCTTTAGTTAGCGGCCCAATGTTCTTCTCTCACAATATGCATGCTCAAACCATTCAACTCGGTGTAGATCGCCCTTACTTCGAGACAAGACGAACATGCATAGCAACTCACATGAAATTCAACAATGAGTTGATGGCGTTCCCCGATAAACATGGTTATCGCACAACAAGCAACTTAATAAGAGATAAAGTGCATAATTACATATTCAATACCACAATAGTTTTTAAGCTATTTGTCCCATGAGCTATATATTGCAAAGGTGAATGATGGAATTTTAAAGGTAGCACTCAAGCAATTTACTTTGGAATGGCTGGAAAATACCATGTAGTAGGTAGGTATGGTGGACACAAATGGCATAGTGGTTGGCTCAAGTATTTTGGATGCATGAGAAGTATTCCCTCTCGATACAAGGTTTAGGCTAGCAAGGTTGTTTGAGGCAAACACAAGGATGAACTAGTACAGCAAAACTCACATAAAAGACATATTGAAAGCATTATAATACTCTATACCGTCTTCCTTGTTGTTCAAACTCAAAACTAGAAATTATCTAGACCTTAGAGAAACCAAATATGCAAACCAAATTTTAGCATGCTCTATGTATTTCTTCATTAATGGGTGCAAAGCATATGATGCAAGAGCTTAAACATGAGCACAACAATTGCCAAGTATCACATTACCCAAAACATTTATAGCAATTACTACATGTATCATTTTCCAATTCCAACCATATAACAATTTAACGAAGGAGAAACTTCGCCATGAATACTATGAGTAGAAACCAAGGACATATTTGTCCATATGCTACAGCGGAGTGTGTATCTCTCCCATAAAGTGAATGCTAGGATCCATTTTATTCAAACAAAACAAAAACAAAAACAAACCGACGCTCCAAGAAAAAGCACATAAGATGTGGCCGAATAAAAATGTAGTTTCGGGGGAGGAACCGATAATTTGTTGATGAAGAAGGGGATGCCTTGGGCATCCCCAAGCTTAAACAGCTTGAGTCTTCTTGATATATGCAGGGGTGAACCACCGGGTGCATCCCCAAGCTTAGAGCTTTCACTCTCCTTGATCATGTTGCATCATACTCCTCTCTTGATCCTTGAAAACTTCCTCCACACCAAACTCGAAACAACTCATTAGAGGGTTAGTGCACAATATAAATTGACATATTCAGAGGTGACACAATCATTCTTAACACTTCTGGACATTGCATAATGCTACTGGACATTAGTGGATCAAAGAAATTCATCCAACATAGCGAAAGAGGCAATGCGAAATAAAAGGCAGAATCTGTCAAAACAGAACAGTTCGTATTGACGAATTTTAAAATGGCACCAGACTTGCTCAAATGAAAATGCTCAAATTGAATGAAAGTTGCGTACATATCTGAGGATCATGCACGTAAATTGGCATAATTTTCTGAGCTTCCTGCAGGGCAGTGGGCTCAGATTCGTGACAGCAAAGAAATCTGGAACTGCGCAGTAATCCAAATCTAGTACTTACTTTTCTATCAACGGCTTAACTTGGCACAACAAAACTCAAAACTAAGATAAGGAGAGGTTGCTAAAGTAGTAAACAACTTCCAAGACACAAAATAAAAACAAAGTACTGTAGGTAAAAACATGGGTTGTCTCCCATAAGCGCTTTTCTTTAACGCCTTTCAGCTAGGCGCAGAAAGTGTGTATCAAGTATTATCGAAGGGTGGTACTTCTACAGCGGGGTGTGGGCTTTTCTCAACCAGGCATATTATATTAGATACATAAGTTTCAGCATCTCCCTTTTCATTAGTCTTAGGCGTGCTACTCTCATCAAACAAATTTTCAGGAACAAGCCAAGCATAGTTATTTTCTAGTGCATCATTCATAGCTAGGAGCTTACATGGTATTGGTGCTTTGATCTCACCTCCATCATCAATATTATTAGTGTATCTTATTCTATCCATATCCATCTTTTCAAGGAGACTAACAAAATTAGTAGGAGAACCAAGCATATTAAATTTAGCAAACACCTTTCTAGCTTCTCTTGCTAGACCACCAAATTCTCTAAGAAGGGTTTCTAATACAAAATCTTTCTTTTCCCCTTCTTCCATATCACCAAGTGTGAAAAACATGTGTTGGATTATTGGATTAAGATTAACAAATTTAGTTTCCAACAAGCGAACTAAATGTGCAGCAGCAATTTCATAAGTAGGCGCAAGATCTACCAAGTGTCTATCTTCAAAATTTTCAATGGTACTAACATGGTTGAAGAATTCTTCTATATTATTTCTCCCAACTATAGACCCACGTCCTACCGGTATGTTCTTTGTAGTAAAATTAAAAGGAAACATGATGAAATAAGTAAAGTGAATGCAAGTAAACTAATTTTTTTGTGTTTTTGATATAGCAAACAAGATAGCAAATAAAGTAAAACTAGCAACTAATTTTTTTGTATTTTGATTTAGTGCAGCAAACAAAGTAGTAAATAAAATAAAGCAAGACAAAAACAAAGTAAAGAGATTGAGAAGTGGAGACTCCCCTTGCAGGCGTGTCTTGATCTCCCCGGCAACGGCGCCGGAAAAAGAGCTTGATGGCGTGTATTTCACACGTTCGTTGGGCAACCCCAAGAGGAAGGTATGATGCGCACAGCAGCAAGTTTTCCCTCGAGAAAGAAACCAAAGTTTATCGAACCAGGAGGAGCCAAGAAGCACGTTGAAGGTTGATGGCGGCGGGATGTAGTGCGGCGCAACACCAGAGATTCCGGCGCCAACGTGGAACCTGCACAATACAACCAAGCTACTTTGCCCCAACGAAACGAGTGAGGTTGTCAATCTCACCTGGCTTCTTGTAACAAAGGATTAACCGTATTGTGTGGAATATGATTGTTTGCAGAGAAAACGGTAGAAACAAGTATTGCGGTAGAGTGTATTTCGGTAAAGAGAATTGGACCGGGGTCCACAGTTCACTAGAGGTGTCTCTCCCATAAGACGAACAGCATGTTGGGTGAACAAATTACAGTTGGGCAATTGACAAATAAAGAGAGCATGACAATGCACATACATATCATGATGAGTATAGTGAGATTTAATTGGGCATTACGACAAAGTACATAGACCGCCATCCAACTGCATCTATGCCTAAAAAGTCCACCTTCGAGGTTATCATCCGAACCCCCTCCGGTATTAAGTTGCAAGCAACGAGACAATTGCATTAAGTATGGTGCGTAATGTAATCAACAACTACATCCTTAGACATAGCATCAATGTTTTATCCCTAGTGGCAACGAGCACAACACAACCTTAGAACTTTCCGTCATCTGTCCCGGTGTCAATGCGGGCATGAACCCACTATCGAGCATAAGTACTCCCTCTTGGAGTTAAAAGCATCTACTTGGCCGGAGCATCTACTAATAACGGAGAGCATGCAAGATCATAAACAACACATAAGCATAACTTTGATAATCAACATAACAAGTATTCTCTATTCATCGGATCCCAACAAACGCAACATATAGAATTACATATAGATGATCTTGATCATGATAGGCAGCTCACAAGATCCAGACAATGATAGCACAATGGGGAGAAGACAACCATCTAGCTACTGCTATGGACCCATAGTCCAGGGGTAGACTACTCACTCATCACTCCGGAGGCGACCATGGCGGTGTAGAGTCCTCCGGGAGATGATTCCCCTCTCCGGCAGGGTGCGGAGAGCGATCTCCGAGGATCCCCCGAGATGGGATCGGCGGCGACGGCGTCTCGGTAATGTTTTCCGTATCGTGGCTCTCGGTGCTGGGGGTTTCGTCACGGAGGCTATTTGTAGGCGGAAGGGCAAGTCAAGAGGCGGCACGGGGGCCCACACCACGGGCCGGCGCGGCCAAGGGGCCGCGCCGCCCTAGGGTTTGGCCACCCCGTGGCCCCTCTTCGTCTCTCCTTCGGACTTACGGAAGCTTCGTGAGAAAATAGGCCTCCGGGCTTTTATTTCGTCCAATTCCGAGAATATTTCTTTACTAGGATTTACGAAACCAAAAACAGCAGAAAACGACAGCGGCACTTCGGCATCTTGTTAATAGGTTAGTTCCAGAAAATGCACGAATATGATATAAAGTGTGCATAAAACATGTAGATAACATCAATAATGTGGCATGGAACACAAGAAATTATCGATACGTTGGAGACGTATCACCTCTACTAATAACGGAGAGCATGCAAGATCATAAACAACACATAGGTAATAGATTGATAATCAACATAACATAGTATTCTCTATCCATCGGATCCCGACAAACACAACATATAGAATTACAGATAGATGATCTTGATCATGTTAGGCAGCTCACAAGATCCGACAATGAAGCACATGAGGAGAAGACAACCATCTAGCTACTGCTATGGACCCATAGTCCAGGGGTGAACTACTCACTCATCACTCCGGAGAGCGACCATGGCGGTGAAGAGTCCTCCGGGAGATGAATCCCCTCTCCGGCGGAGTACCGGAGGTGATCTCCAGAATCCCCCGAGATGGGATTGGCGGCGGCGGCGTCTCGGTGAGGTTTTCCGTATCGTGGCTCTCGGTACTGGGGGTTTCG
Source organism: Lolium rigidum (assembly GCF_022539505.1). Taxonomy (NCBI): domain Eukaryota; kingdom Viridiplantae; phylum Streptophyta; class Magnoliopsida; order Poales; family Poaceae; genus Lolium; species Lolium rigidum. Next base: position 83,223,393 of record NC_061511.1, read on the forward strand.
CGACGAAGGCTTTAAGTAGGCGGAAGGGCAACGCGGGGGGCCACACGAGGGCCCCACACACCAGGGCCGCGCGGCCAAGGGCCAGGCCGCGCCGCCCTGTTGTGGCGGCGCCTCGTGTTTCCACTTCCTTTCCCCCTCGGTCTTCTGGAAGCTTCGTGCAAAAATAGGACCACGGGCGTTGATTTCGTCCAATTCCGAGAATATTTCCTTTGTAGGATTTACTGAAACCAAAAACAGTAGAAAACAGCAATCGGCTCTTCGGCATCTCGTTAATAGGTTAGTGCCGGAAAATGCATAAATACGACATATAATGTGTATAAAACATGTAGATATCATCAATAATGTGGCATGGAACATAAGAAATTATCGATACGTCGGAGACGTATCATTTACCAACCATTTTTTCTTTGTTACCTCCTTCTTTTTTAATTATATGAAATTTGGGTCTTTTGTTTTTTTACGAGAACAAGGAAAACAATAAATATCAACCCACCCATTCACTATTGATCGACAGGTAACTCAATATTTTATCAACCCATTTTATTTCTTAGCTCCATCTTTTTTTATTATATGAATTTTGGTCCTTTGTTTTCTTAAGGTAACAAGGGAACATACTAATCAACCCTCTCGTTCACTCTTCATCAAAAGGTAACCAATGTTTTACCAACCCATTTCTGTTTGTTACGTCCTTCATTTCTTATAGAAAGGTGGTCCTTTGTTTTATTAAGGAAAGAAGGGAACCTATTTATCAACCCTCCCATTAACTCTTCATCAACAGATAACTCAATGTTTTGCCAACCCCTTTTTCTTATTACCTCATTATTTTTATTATATAAATTTTAGTCCTTTGTTTTTTAAGGGAACAAGTGAATCTACTTATCAACCCACTCATTCACTCTTCATCAACAGGAAACTGAATGTTTTACCAACATATTTTCTTGCTACATACTTTTTTTTTATTTATATAAATTTTCTGTCCTTTGTTATTTAAGGGAACAAGGGAACCTACTTATCAACCCACCCGTTCACTCTTCATCAACAGGAAACTGAATGTTTTACCAACATCTTTTCTTGTTACATACTTTCTTTTATTTTATATAAATTTTTGGTGCTTTGTTTTCTTAAGGGAACAAGGGGACCTATTGATCAACCCTCCCGTTCACTTTTCATCAACTAGTAACTCAATGTTTTACCAACCCTTTTTCTTTGTCACCTCCTTCCTTTTTTATTATATGAAATTTTGGCCTTTCTTTTTTTAAGGGAACAAGGGAAACAATAAATATCAACCCACCCATTCACTATTCATCAACAGGTAACTCAATGTTTTACCAACCCTTTTTTCTTTGTTACCTCGTTCTTTTTAGTTTATATGAAATTTGGTCCTTTTGTTTTTTTAAGGGAACAAGGGAAACAATACATATCAACCCACACATTCATTATTCATGAACAGGTAACTCAATGTTTTTATCAACCCATTTTCCTTCTTAGCTCCATCTTTTTTTTGTTATATGAAATCTGGTCCTTTGTTTTCTTAACGGAACCTACTTATCAACCCTCCCATTCACTCTTCATCAACAGGTAACCCAATGTTTTTACCAACTCATTTTCTCTTTGTTACGTCCTTTTTTTCATATAGAAAAGTTGTTCATTTGTTTCCTTAAGGGAAGAAGGGAACTTAATTATGAACCCTCCCATTCACTCTTCATCAACAGGTAACTCAATGTTTTGCCAACCCCTTTTTCTTATTACCTCATTCTTTTTTATTATAGAAATTTTAGTCCTATGTTTTTCTAAGGGAACAAGGAAACATACTTATCAACCCCCCCCCAGTCACTTTTTATCAACAGGTTACCAATGTTTTACCATCACCTTTTCTTGTTACATACTTTCTTTTTTATTTTATATAAATTTTTGGTGCTTTGTTTTCTTAAGGGAATAAGAGATCCTATCGATCAACCCTCCCGTTTACTTTTCATCATCTAGTAACTCAATGTTTTACCAATCCTTTTTCTTTGTTACCTCCTTCCTTTTTATTATATGAAATTTGGGCCTTTCTTTTTTTAAGGGAACAAGGGAAACAATAAATATCAACCCACCCATTCACTATTCATCAACAGGTAACTCAATGTTTTACCAACCCTTTTTTTATTTGTTACCTCCTTCTTTTTATTTATATGAAATTTGGCCCTTTTGTTTTTTTAAGGGAATAAGGGAAACAATAAATATCAATCCACCCATTCATTATTCATCAACAGGTAACTCAATGTTTTATCAACCCATTTTCCTTCTTAGCTCCATCTTTTTTTTATTATATGATATTTGGTCCTTTGTTTTCTTAAGGGAACAAGGAAACCTACTTATCAACCCTCCCATTCACTCTTCATCAACAGGTAACCCAATATTTTACCAACCCATTTTCTCTTTGTTACGTCCTTCTTTTTCTTATAGAAAAGTTAGTCCTTTGTTTTCTTAAGGGAACAAGGCAACCTACTTATCAACCCTCCCATTCACTCTTCATCAACAAGTAACCCAATGTTTTACCAACCCATTTTCTCTTTGTTACGTCCTTCTTTTCTTATAGAAAAGTTGGTCCTTTGTTTCCTTAAGGCAAGAAGGTATACTATTTATCAACCCTCCCATTCAATCTTCATCAACAGTTAACTCAATGTTTTGCCAACTCATTTTACCTTATTCTTTTTTATTATAGAAATTTTAGTCCTTTGTTTTCCTAAGGGAACAAGCGAACCTACTTATCAATCCTCCCATTCACTTTTTATCAACGAGTAACCCAATGTTTTTACCAACCCATTTTCTTTTTGTTACGTCCTTCTTTTTCTCATAGAAAAGTTGGTCCTTTGTTTTCTTGAGGGAAGAAGGGAACCTATTTATCAATCCTCTCATTCGCTTTTTATCAATGTGTAACGCATTGTTTTACCAACCCATTTCTTTTTGTTACGTCCTTTTTTTTTCTTTTTATATAAAAGTTGGTCCTTTCGTACGGGAAGAAGGGAACATATTTATCAACCCTCCTTTTCAATTTTTATCAACAGGTAACTCATTGTGTTTACCAATCCTTTTTCTTGTTACGTCCTTATTTTTTTTATAGAAATTTTGGTCCTTTGTTTTACTAAGGGAAGAAGGGAACCTATTTTATCAACCCTCCCGTTCACTTTTTATCAACGGGTAACCCAATGTTTTACCAACCCATTTTTTTTTGTTACGTCCTTCTTTTTCTTATAGAAAAGTTGGTATTTTGTTTTCTTAAGGGAAGAAGGGAACCTATTTATCAACCCTCCCATTTATTCTTCATCAACAGCTAACTCATTGTTTTATCAACCCACCCATTAACTTTTCATCAACATGTATCTCAACGTTTAACCAACACCTACGTTCTGAAGTTACCAAGAGAGGGAATTGCGGAAGAAGGGAATTGTTATTTTCATACATGTTGCAAGTCGTAGTTCATTTCATTTGCAAGTGGATTATGCTGCTCCCCTCCCTTTTTTTAACCCTAAAATTTCACTATCCCAAAAAGGGAATAAAGGGAATTGCACGGTACTACCGGAAGCAAAATAACGTACGACTCTGAAATTGCATCGCCCAGGAAAGGGAATTGTATCGCACGTGCGATAGAAAGCAAATACATTACGGCACGTAACCTCTGTGGTCCACAACGCGCAACTTCCCGCACGTTTCTTACCACGAAAGGAAAACACAGTTTTTCCCTAATTGGGCTGTCGGAAACCGATCGCGCAATAAGAACCTGGCGGTCGAGCGCCAGCTAGGGCCGCCGTAAGACGAATCCCCTCCTTCCAAAAGTGTACGAAAATTTATCTATCTGAATTAAAACAATTATTTTGGTTTGATTAACATAAATAATTATTTTTGCAAGATTTCTCAAATATATGTTTCTCCCAACGACAACTTCTCACCTTAACTAGATACCCCACAAATCATTTTTAGATTTTGCATGTATTTTTTGTAGAATAACATTGTTAGCATATTGGATGTATGAATCTATTTTCCATAATATTCCTGATCCAAGATCTTAGCTCTTCTATTTTGACATCAGTAGTAGTGCTTTCCATAGATTCACGAGGCCAATTCGTCACACTCACTTAATCGATTCCAAATTATCTTTACGTGTAGTTTTATCTAATCATTTCACACAACTTTCATATTAATTGTAGCATCCGAACTACGTCATCGAATGCATCGACACCAGAAGCACCTAAATACCAAGTACCGTTAACTTCTGTTAACTTTCTAGCAAACCCAACAAAAATATCCGTGATTTCTTCTACAAGATGTATATGTTTTCATTATCGGTTGCAAACGGACATTTTTTTACTTTTGATCCATCGGAGACCTTGCGTTGGATTAGTCGCCTTCATGCTACCTCCTATTAGAATGCTAAACAATAGAACTTTCAAATTTCATACCTTCAAGAAAGGACATGCCATGACCATGACTTCGGAATGCGACACTAAGTTTCCAAGAACATTGAAGGACATAACGAGGAGACTTGAACTCAAGGGAGAAGTAGAATTTAGAATTTTCCTGCCATAATGACAACGTATCCAGCTAGATTGAATGAAGACGCAAAAGCAAAGAAGCAACGACATGTCTTCTGCTAACAAAAAGATAGAGTGATATAGCCAATATTCATGAGGAACAGGGTTCAAATTTCCATCACTTGACTTCCAAGAATTACAGTTTTCCTGGGTGAATACGGGTGAAGAAAATGAACTAATATTGACCTCTTATCAATGTATTGGCATATATTCTTGTACTAATCTTTTATGGAAACTAAAGCACTAAACCAAAGAATGGATGGACTGTAACATGGTCGAGCAGAACAACAAAATGGTGCATGTATCAAAACCCCACTAGTAGAAATCGGGGCTTTAGCACCGATTTGTAAGGGACATTTGCACTGGTTTCCCACCCGGTGCAAAGGAATCGGCACTAAAGCCTCTCCATTTTAATATCGGTTGTGTTGCGAACCGGTTCTAAAGGGGTTTCACGTGGCCCGGGTCAGGTGCTGCGTTTGGAGGAACCTTTAGCACCTGTTTGAGCCACGAAACGGTACAAAAGGCCCGCTAAAAATTGAAAAAATTGAATGTTTTTTCATGATATTTAAATTTCTCTATTTTTGGATATTTGAATTGTTTGACAGTTTCCACTGTAATCTCTAATCACCCTTATTCTCATATCAAAGTACATACTCATGGTCAAATTTTTCGGTCGGTCACCCATCCTCACACTACTCCACCCTTAGCACCGCTTCCACGACTACGCTCGCAACTCCTTGATAATAGTATGCTATGAATTGTATTAACCCTTAGACTTCCATAACACATAATTTTATTTTTTTTGAATTCCAAATAATTTAAAAATAAGAAACGATGATTAAGTAATAATAAGCAACAATTAATTTCAAAAACTATTTCTGCATAATTCAATTATTAATTAAAAACTCGAAATATTTCAAAAACAATAAATAAAAAATCCAAAAAATCCAGAATAATGTGAAACATTCAAAATAATTAAAACTGAAATAATCAACAAAAGAAATATAAACTTTCAAAAAATCAAATTTTCTTATTTTTTGAAAAAAATGTAAAATCTTTCTACTTTCATACTTCCCTTTGGAATTTTGAGAATCTAAAAATTGGCTAACCAAGTTAACCCGGGTGAATTGGGATGTAACTTTCTCCCACGATCATTTAGATATATTATAATTTTTTCCCGACTTCTTATGCAACGAGAAGAGTCATTTTACCTTTTTCTAAACTTTTTGTGCAAAAAAATCAAAATTCAAATTTGTTAATTTCCCCTAATCAAAATTCTAATCAACATACATGAATCTAAAAAGATTTTGTTTTTTGAATTTTCTATCATTTTCTTTTGAATTGTACAAAGCTTAAAAAAGGCGATCCACAGAGGGAGGGAGGAGGTGTGGGGAGCAAAAAAATCTTTTACACTGGTTCATGCACGAACCGGTAGTAAAGGATAGACCTTTTACACTGGTTCGTGCTACGAACCGGTGCTAAAGGTCACACAGCTGACACGAACCCTTTAGCACCTTTTCGTGGCAAGAACCGGTGCTAGAGGTCCCGCACGAACAACCCTGGCCGCTCGAACCGGTGCTAATGCGCCCTTTAGTCTGGGTTCATAGCACAACCGGTGTTAAAGCTTCGGGAAGCTCCAAACATAAGCCTTGTTTTCTACTAGTGCTCTAGGCCTAATAAGTGACATAATAACTAGAGGAAGATACGGATAAGAGAGCGTGTTGTCTCCGCATCTATGTTGTTCAAACCCAAACCCCGCCCAACCGGACGAGCCCTGAGAAGGCTCATGATGTCGCCGATACGGTTGCTTACTCCTCTATTTGTATGAATGAATTGCAACGTCGTTCTTTGATTTTCTGTTTGTTTGGGCCAGTTATGCCAAAAAAAAATCACACGGAATTCATTATAGATATATGACAATCAAAAAGGAAGCTAATGAACATCTCCATCCTGAAGTATATACCAATAGTCTTGACCCTAGAAATTTGGCTTCTAAGAGGAAGTCTTTTGCTGGCAAAGTTTTACCTTACGGCCGTCATAGCTTTTGTGCCCTTCTTGATTTGTTTCACCTCTCATCTCATCTGACGTGTTAATTGGGTGATCCTTATTGGCTTATAGAAGAGTAAAGTGAAGAGCTATCTTACAAGAATAGAAAAAATGCATCGAAGAAGAGGAGGGAGAGAGACTTAGGTGTCCCTATCGATCTTTGAGTTCATTGTTTATAGAATGAACTTTTATTTTTGTTTTCATGATGTGAACTACCAACGTTCAAAGATTGAAATTTTGTTTCCATTTTATACTTTAGAATGTTGTTAGTTCAGCAAAGTGATGTTATGTGGTTTTATACAAAGAATTGTTGAAGTTCGGAGAGTAATTTTCCATTGTTGAATTATTTTCATCTGATTTTTTTATAGGTTTAAGAGCAAACTTTTCAATTGTTGCAGAGTGAACTTATGTTGTTCATATAGAGAATTACTTGCACTTGAAGAGTGTACCTATATTTGTGTTTTAGCATGACATCAACTGTTGTACCTTAGCGGAGTGTAGTTGTATCTTTTTTGTATGCAAACAATTGTAGTTTAAAGTGTGGACCTTAGTGGAAGAATAAGGGGACCAGGCACCCCCCCTATGGCATGGATTGAAAATAAAATGGGAAGATGGGACCTTAAGACAGAATTATCTTTGTTCCTCCTTCCACCCAGTTGAGAATCACTTTGTTCAGTACTCCCTTAATCCCCAATCATACCTATTCGATCTCCTGTTGGGCCTATTTTCAAAAGTATGTTTCTATATGGTGCAATTTTGTAGTGTTTTGAATGTGAAATTACGTTTTTTATACAACGAACTTCTTCCAATGGTTTCATTTTTCACAATACTACGACCCAAGAGGAGGCATGCAGGGTCGAGGAAGAGCAGGACATCGGATTCGACGAGGGTAGTAGTTTTGCAGGAGGAGGCACATCAACTTGGTGGAAAGGGAGGAGTTGTGCGGTGAGAATGAATGATGCGCATGATCGTGGGATCAGGAAAACTACATCAATTCATGATGCTTGTTGTGTGGATTGAGTCACTTGCGGTGCCACAGAGCCATACAATGATACAAAGTCATGCACAACGGTAGAGGAAGATGTTGGGAGCTATGGATGGGAGAGGAACGGAAGGGGCAACAAGAGGGTTATAGAAGCTGGGCAGCATGTGCCGCAGCCCGCGGCACTAGATAAAGCACCTGTATATACCCAGATAGGTATATGCATTCAACTAAGTCTTTAAAGGGTAACTTCTGTGACCACCAATTACTCTATTATTAATAACTTTTATGGTATAAAATTATACCGTGAAATAAGTATTTTAGCAAGGATCAAATGATATCAATTTTGCGTTACGAACTCTAGAAGTTACCCTCTTAGGAGTTAGGAGTAATTAAGAATCAAAGATTTGATTTGACAAATTCTTACTCCGTATCTAAAATGCAATTTACAACAAAGGGAGCCATCTGTAGTTTGCATTCTAGGTTTAAACCAAGTCAAACTTTGCAAAATATTCAGAATTTTTTTTAGTATCTCCAATGTATAATCTCCAGTATTAGAACCGCCATAAACTATATTTTTATATTATATTATTTTGATATAATGGTTGGTGATATATTTTATATTCTTGATCAAACTTCGTAAAGTTTAACTTTATCTAAACATAGAATGCCAAGTAAATAAAAACGGAGGGAGTACAGTTCAGGAGGTGGATTACGAGGTGTCCAAACGCGTGACTTGTCCCCAGTGCTTTGAATGAACTCCACCGACGTGGTTCCTACTCCCCAGCCGTGGCTCTGCCGTGCCGGCGAAAGTGCACGCCCCACGGGCCCCATGGTGTTGACCTTTAATGACATGTTTGGGCTCACAAATCACGGTGGTTAATTGCTCCAATCAAGAGCACCGGCACCTGATTAAACAATCCAATCTTTCCCGCTCAAGTACAAGGCGTTACAGCTGTGAGCCCCTATCCTCACGTCACGTAGCCACACCAACACCAACACCAACAAAAAATAAGCCCTGCTTCCTTCCATCCTCGCTGTACTTCACATGACCAAAACCCATCTCCATTCCTTTGCACAATGCAGATGCAGAGAGACAAGTCCCTAATTTTTTTTGCAAAAATAGTTATACTTGTTCAAATAAATAAATGGACAGAAAGATTCCCATACCCACACAATCACAAATGCTATTTATTTGATAAAATCCCTATACATAATTTTCAACAATTTGTAAATAAAATCTTTATGAAGATCCTCACTTAGTGAAGTCCATTGCGTAAGTTGTCTACAGCTGTAGTGATATAAACCACGTTACAATGAAACATTAGCTAGCAACTCATAAAAGCAAGATATGGTGCCAATTGAACTAAAATATGTTCGAGCAATAATAATCTTACAATAACAAACCACCAAGTTATACATCCACTAACCAGCAATGTATAAGAAACTTCCAAACAAGGAACAAAAATATAGAATAAATGTTTTGATGGAATTTACACCGACGAAATGATATGCATGATCTCTTCTACTTTTTCCAATATAAAAAGTGAAAAAAATCCTTTTTTTTCTTTTTCCTGGAAGTTTTGCAATCAAGCCCCTAAAGTTGGTACGTATTGCGCCTAGAAGGTCCACTTCCCGATCTTGACGCGGACTCTGACCGTGCACGAGTGCGCGGCGGTGCTCACCGTCGCGGTGGTCGTCTCGGCGGTGTCCAGCGCGGGGGCAGGCGCAAGTGCGGTGCCGTTCTTCCCCTTCACCTTCTTCGGCGCCGGGGGAGGCGTGGGCGGCGTCACCTTGATGCCGTCGCAGCGCACCTGGATGTCCATCTTCTTGGTCTTGAGGCTGCCGACCTTGACGCCGGCGCGCGTGTCGGCGTCCACGGATACGGAGAAAGCGCCGGACTTCTTGAGGTCGGAGCCGGCGCCGCTGGGGTCGACGGTGACGGCGGCGGCGGCGATGGTGGCGGTGAAGATGGTGGTGTTGCCGGCCTGGTGCGCGAACCCGGGGACCGTGACGTCCCCGAGCGGGACGTCGTTGGCGGAGGTGGCGGCGGAGAAGGAGAAGTCGTCGTAGAAGTAGACGAGCTTCTTGTTGGGGTTCTTGGCGGTGACGGTGAGCTGGATGGTGTCGGTGAGCACGGGCGCAGTGGCGGAGGAGGAGAGGTTGAAGGAGGTGAGGCGGACGGAGGAGACGGAGAAGCTGGGGCGCTGCGGGCGGTAGAGCAGGTAGAAGATGCCGCCCGCGGCGGCGGCGAGGACCGCGAGGAGGACGATGACCAGCAGCGCCCAGCAGAAGGTGCAGCAGAAGCTGCACCGGCAGGACCGCCCGCGCTTGCCCTTGGCCGGGCCCTGCGGCCGGTAGATGGGGCGCTGGTACATCTGCGGCTTGGGGGGCACGCCGCCGCCGCCGGCCATTGCTGGCGGCGGGTTGGGCTTCGCGGCGGGGTAGACGCGGTCGGCCATTGCAGCCGCCGTAGACAAGGGAGGCTTCCTGACGCGGTGGTGCTGGGCGAGTGGTTGTGTGTGTCAGGGAGCTCGGGGTGCGGAATTTGGTGGAATGAGAGAGATCTAATAAGGGAGGGAAGGGAGGAGAGAGACGGAGTGTGCAAGTGAGGTGAGGTGAGATGAACAGAGACGCGTCACCTTACGCGCGATGGCTTTACCTCACCTAATGATTTGGTACTTTCCTAATTGCTGCTGCTACTAATTGGCCATGCCATCCTGTTTCTCTACTGTAATGCTACTGTCATTAACAAACAAAACGAATGGGCGGCTTAACATATTTGGTGATGCTTACCCTTTTCGATCCGCTTCAACTACCATTGCATATGCGCAGGGCACCCCAAATAAATCGCAAAATAATTATTAACAAAATAGAGCAGCTCATGCCATGGGTCCCAAACTTTACATGATACCATCCTTAAAATTCAAATTTACAAGTTTCTAAAAATTGCAAAAAAACAACTGCTAGTGTTCACAAGACACATGTGCTTACAGTCTCTAAATTTTTTAGAACTAAATTTAAAATACATATATACAAAGATATAAAAAAATCCAATATCAATAGTGTCATGGCAACAACAAAAAAAGACAAATAACACTATCTACATATCATTTTTTTAATGTAATTTCACTTTGCTTATGAGACTTCTAGGGACCGTGAACAATCATCTTTTTTTGTGCACCAATCTATTCATAATCTCAACGCTTGTAGGAGGAATACCAAAAGCAATAAAGTTTACAAACAGGTCTTTGGACCATCTAGCGACGACTACAAGCACTCTAATGAACCGAAGGCACGCCTTTCTCCTCGTCCCTCCCTTATTGGAGCAGGGTAAAGCTTGTCGTAGTACACAAATGGAAAATCGTCATGTTAAGATCCAAAGGACCATCGCATGAGAGCAGCAACAATCGTCGATGAATAGAAATGTAGATCAGAAGGAGCACATACCAACTCAATATGAATAGTGTCAAGACAACACAACAGACAAATAGCACTATTTTACATATCAATTTATCCTTTTTTTCTCTGTGTGTATTTTCATTTTGCTTCTCGAAAGGGATTATGAACACTCATCTTTTTTTTGCGAATAGTTCACCAATGTATTCGTAATCTTCAATAGTATGACAAGAAATTTTTAAAGAACTAAAAATTGCAAACATGTCCTTGGACCACCTAGCGTCGACTACAAGCACTCGAAGAAACATGTCCTTAGAGCAGGGTAGACCTTGTCGTAGTATACCTTGTTGTAGCAAACAAACGGAAAGTCGTCGTGGTAAGGCCCAAAAGATGAGCACATGAGAGCAACAACAATCGCCGATGAAGAAAAGTGTAATCAATACATATCAACTCCAGCAAGATCCACCGGAGACAAACCTCCACGTGGCCATCAGCGATGCTAGACGCACCGCGGAGACGGGGGCTAGACGGCGAGGCATTTATTCTATAATCAGGAAGTCTCCACTGACATGTCTCTCTAAGTAGGGCACAAACCCAAAACAAACTGAAAATAAACATCACAAAATGAAACAACTCGCCAACAAGGACCAGGATCCACCGCGCCTTCATGGACATAAGGCCACAAGAGGTGACACAGATCGGTGTCGCGGCCGACGGGAGGCAGGGAATCCCTAATCGTATGTCTTTGTCTTGGGAACGAGGGGTACTAAGTTTAACTCGAGTTCTACCTAATGTGAACACTCACAATTTTCTGGAAATTTTAAAACTTGTTAATTTAAATTTTGAGGAGTGGTGGCATGGTATCATATGAAGGTTGAGATCATGTGCTGTTTTTCCCGTTCAGTTCCATGTTGTAAATCTAGCTCTGCAGTTCAGAATATTTTGTAGGTAGACTGAACCAGTAGGAATGCACAGTAAGTCAATGTCTACATACGATCCAAATCTTCGTGCAGGGTTAACGCAGGAACTAACTACTTGTTTAAGCGCGTGGTGTTGAAACACGATGCAAGTTGATCTGTAGCCTTCTGTAGCCACCCATGTGTTTCTCATTAGAGAGTGATGGTAGTTACGGCCTTCGACTTTAGTGCTTGGAGCCGCTTTCAGTAAGTTAACAAGCTGCAGATCCTGCCTTCATGCTGAAGGCCCCTCCTCTATCTATCAAAAAGGGAGTGATCAAATTAAGCACACGGAATAATGCTCATAATAGTTGTCTACCGTCCAGACCAGGGATCTGAAGAAATTAGCAGTTTCTGAGCTTCAATTGCTTTTTAATCAGGAGTAGGAGAAGAAGAAGTGAAGAAGACCGCGCATGTTCAGTCAGACGAAATGGGGGATGGAATTATTGGACGGCACAAGTGCGTCCTGCTGGCGGTATCGTGCGCCCGCGGCCATCGCCTCCCCCGCCTGGAAACAGGCCGAATCCAACCATGCCGCTGGGGCCCGCAGATCAGAACACCCAATGCTTTGTGGGCCATTCACATTTTCTATAAGAGGTAAATACACCTAAAGTCCTACAATTTGTCCTCCATGTGAAGGTTTGGTCCTACATTTTGTAGATCGTGGTATTGCAGTCCTAGAACTTGTATTTCGGGTTCAAATCAGGTCCTCGCCAATCAGGAAGCGCCACGTGGTGTCCACGCTGGCGAATTTGCGCGTGCTGGCCGTTGCGTTACTTTTGCTGATAGCCCCCTACACTTTCCAGTACTTGTGAATACATCCTGTTAGTTAGAAAAGAAAGGAAAATTGCGGCGCTGGCGGATTCTGTTTTCCCCTGTCTGAAACCCTAGGCGATTCTGCGGCGATTGGCGCGGGAGGTTGCCGTTCAGCTGGTGTCGGAGTGAGAGGCGAGCACTGCCGGAGAGGGGCGAGCAGGGAGCAACTTTAGAGGGGCTTCGACGAGGTGATGGCCGAGAGTGGAAGCAGCTCGCGCGCCGGTCATGGTGGACACGGTGGCGGAACGACTTGGCCAGAGGAGGAGTGGGTGCAGACCGCCGTTTGGTACACGCCTACGGCGAGGGCGCCGGTGAGCACGGCGTCGAGGACGGCTGGCACTGGATCCCCGGTAATTTCTCCTCGCGCCATATCCCCTGTTGTTTTTCTTCCATGAAATTGTTGACGAATAATTCAGCTAAAAATGTGATAATTACTACATTGTAGGTAAAAATGGAACCAGCCGTCAGTGATACTAGTAGGAGACTTGTGAGAGACATTGAGGAAGAAAATTCGTTGCTTTGGGAGAAGCTTACTCATATGGATCTGAAGTTGAAGAAGAGGAAAGCAAGAAAGATAGCAATGAAGAAGGCACATTTGGAGGATCTTAGAAGTAGAGATAGGAGAGAGCTCATTTTGGTGTCAATCTTAGTTACTTGCTTCTTAGTTTTTAGTGTTTGTGTTGTGATGCTCAAGCATTGACTGTGTGAGTGAAAATGTACCCAAATGCTTCAGTTTTTAGCATGACAATGTATCCTGTTGGTACTATTTGAGCAATGAAAATGGATATTGAATATCCTGTTGGTACTATTTAGTTCTATTACATTTTGTTCTTCAGTTGCATATGTTGTTCAGTGATCTGAAGCATGTTTAACACCAACACGGCGGCGCCGCCCATTTATGGTCGCCGGCGTCAACTCCTGCACGGCGGCGCCGCCCATTTATGGTCGCCGGCGACAGGTACACTTTTTTAAGCTTATTTTGACAGCATTTTGGCAGCATTTTGGCACATAACATATGAATCACCAACAGGAGATAATATGTAATCTTACCAGCAACATAAATACATCCAGAAAACAGCATTTAACAGTACATTGTCACCAGCTGGGCATTTAACAGTACATTTAACAGTACATTGTCAACAGCAACATAAATACATCCAGAAAGGACAGGTACATTGCATTACAAAATAGGAATGGAGGTCTAGAGGGACAGGAAGTTGTTGAAATCAAGTGGCTCCTCTCCAATGTTCATATCCTCATTGCACTGGTCATTTAAATCTGGTACTGAACTGGGACTGGGTTGTCTGTCATCTCCAAATAGCATGTAGTATGTACTTCCAGGTCCAGTTCTGTAACCTCTTCTCTGAATGTTACCTGTTGCTGCATCATCATTTTGGCCTGCAGTTGCACTTGTAGTAGCATGTGCAGCTCTTTTCTTTCCTACATTCCTTGTAGATTTAGCTAGTCCTAGTGTTCTCCCCCTTCCTCTGCCTCTTGCAGTCTCTGCACTTCTCCCTGCCCTTCCTCTACCTCTTGTAGTATCAGCAGTTGTCCCTGCCATTCCTCTGCCTCTTGTTGTCTCTGCACTTCTCCCTGCCCTTCCTGTACCTCTTGCAGTCTCAGCATTTGTCCCTACCATTCCTCTGCCTCTTGCACTGTCAGCCATTCTTGCTCTCCCTTCTGTAGTTGCAGTAGTCATTCTTGCAGCTCCATGTGGCATGCTCTCTCTTGCAGCTACCACAAACTGACTCTCTGGCAATGGTTCTTGCAGTACATCAGATGGTGCATGCGTTGCAGCCTACATCAAATGGTGCATTAGCTAACTGAAATAGTGACAATATAGTAATTTTATGTCTGTATAAATTGGCTAACTGAAACATTTACCTCCTGTCTCATCATGTACACCATGTGATCATGTCTTACACTTGGGTCCAGCCTTTCATCAGGTGTTTGTGGGAATAGATTCTGTGGACAATAACAGAATTTGTTTACATGTATGGAAAGCAGAGAAAGCATAGAAGACAAGCAAGTGAATGTTGTGGTACTAACCTGCAATATCTCAGGCATATCAAAATCCTGATCTTCTCCAATGATACCATTCTGTTGATCTTCAGCAAGGCTTTGCATAAACTTCATGTGACCCTTCTTGTTGTGACCAGGTCGACCACAGATAGAGCAGTGGATCTGCCCTCCAGCTTTGGTAAACACTATCTTTCCCTTGACAAGTTTCTCTTCTGGTGCTTTTCTTCTATTTTTCTTCGGCCTTCCCATAACCTTTGTGAACAGAGGG
Organism: Lolium rigidum; assembly: GCF_022539505.1. Classification (NCBI taxonomy): domain Eukaryota; kingdom Viridiplantae; phylum Streptophyta; class Magnoliopsida; order Poales; family Poaceae; genus Lolium; species Lolium rigidum. Next base: position 83,238,456 of record NC_061511.1, read on the forward strand.
GGTAGTACTGGAGGTGCATTCACTTTAGGCCAGAAAATTCTTCCTCTAAGTGGTGCTAAATTGAATCCATACGCTCTGTTGTATGCTTCCACTGTGTAGCAAGGGTGCACTAAATTTTCTGGTGTCATTCTGTCTAACCTGCAACAGTCAATTGCATGATGGCATGGGATGCCTGTTAGCTGCCACCTGTTGCAATCACATGTTTTTAGTGACAGGTTAACACAATAGCTTCTCTCTAGCTCATGTGCTAGCACTGAGAACTTGTGATCTCCACCTGCAGTGACAATGCAATTCAAACTCAACTGTTCTAACTTGTCCAGCTTCTTTTTAATTTTTGGGCAAATTCTTCCATGCCACTTAGCACCATCTCTCTGCTTGGATAGATTTCTGTTCATTGCTTTGTAGAACAACATTTCAAGCATAGACAAAACAGGATTTTCCCTACATGGCAAGATGTAACTGTTGAACACCTCTGAATGGTTGTTCAGTAACATGTCACATTTGCAAAAATCAGAGAAGAATGCCTTAATCCATGACTTGGGATCCAATGCTTCAACCCACATATATGCCTCCTTGCTGTCAGCATTCATCTTCTCCATGCTTTTCTCCCACTTTGGAATACTAGTCGACCTAGCAATAGCCCATAAGTTATTTTTTAGTGTCTCTCCTCTGTGACCAGCCTTTTGGAAGTTTTGTATCAAATGCCTAACACAAAATCTGTGCTCTGCCTCAGGAAACACCTTTTCCACAGCCAGGATCAGACCCTTCTGCCTATCACTCATGATTGTCCAATGAGATGTGTTGGTGATATTTAGATCATCTTTCAATGTCTGTAGAAACCATTCCCATGCACTCTTGCATTCTACCTCAACCATGCCCATTGCAATGGGGAAGATGCAGTCATTAGGATCTATGGCAACAGCAGTTAGAAGGACTCCCTTGTATCTTGTCTTTATGTGACATCCATCCACACAAATCAGTGGCCTACATCCTGCAAGAAAACCCCTTTTGCAGGCATCATATGACCAATACATTGTTGCTAGATGCTCCTTAACCTCATCACTCCCTGGCACAGGAACTTTATTTGTGGACAAGAAAAAGGTAGAGCCAGGATTGGATCTCTTCAGTTCCTCACCATATTCCCTCAGTTGAGCAAATTGAGCTTCTTCATTCCCATGAATTTCCAGTAGGGCTGCCTTCCTTGCTCTTCCTAGCTTCCATCTGTCAGGCAATATATGATATTCACGCTGAACTTTGGCTGCAAATGTAGTTAGATCCATCTTCTGGTTGTCCCTAAATTCTTGAATGAACTGCTTGGCAAGAAAAGCAGCAGTCAGAACTCTCATTTCATAAACCTTTTCACATCTATGGTTGCCTTCATATTGAGTTATCACAAACCCACCACTCCTCCTCAAATCAAATCCAACTCTCATGTACCAGGGGCAACCCACATCACAAACAGCATGCAGTCTAGTTCTATCATTTTTGATCCTCCTAATCTTCACTCTTTCCCTGACAATGTATGCATTTAGTGCTTGTCTTGCCTCCTCTATGTTTGCAAATTGCAATCCTCTCTTCAGGATGGGCCTATCCATGTCAACTTCGGATTAAATGCATTCATCTTGGCTAGTAACAGGTCCCTTTCTCCTTGTTGCGGATTCAAGTCGGTGTCATCCAAGTCTTGCTTCATCTTCATTATCACCAATTGGAATCCTCTCATTGTTGTCATTAACATCTATGTCTACATTGTCCAGAAACAAGTCATCATCCCCATCCTGTGCATCATAATCACTGTCACACCAATCACTCCCACTGGAACTATCTGAATCAGCAACATGTGATTGGTCACACTCTTCCCCAGGTTCATGTGCAACAACAATTGATGTAGATTGTGCTGCCACTGATCCTTGACCACCATCAGTTCTTCCTTGCCTAGCAGCAACTGGCTCATGTACTGCAAATGCAGGTCTGGAGAGGATAATGTCAGATCTAATGATCCTCACCCAATTGGTGTGATCAACAAAGATAGCCAGACTCTTATCAAGTGCAGTAGCTCTTCTCATTTCGATGCAGTGAGCTTCAGTGACAAGTGGCATCAATCCTTCATACAAACTCTTCCCAGGGTACATCCAGTAGACATGAACCTTCTCATCCCTCCTACATCCAAGGTATGAAAGGATTTCATCGACTTTTGCATTGGACCACTCATCAATCAACAGGTTGTCGAAGACTGAGATTGAGTCATTCAGATACTCCAATTTTGCACCAAATCCAAAGAAACTACCATCGTGGCTAACTTCAACGGAAAACAGGTTTGGTCCAAGCAGTGGATCAGTCACTGCAATGCAAAACAAGGCAGTAAATTCAGTTTCAGACTATGAACATGCAGTAACAGTAAAAGACACTAAATTCAGAATTAAGGATTTCTAAAACGTGTGTAAATCTTGAACTTTTTTGCTCTACGCGACGCCACGGACTCACAGTAACATAAAGAACACCTCAAACCAACGATCAAACAACTATATCATCACATTGAACCGAAACAGTAGCCGCTTTTCCGCGAAACAGGACAAAATCAAACGGACGATTTAGCCTAAGATTTGACCAAACAGCTCGCACACTAGAACGAGTCGTTGATTTTGGCTGGATTCCGCGCGAAAAATTGGATCAATCGGACCTTGATTTGGCCCTCCACATGAACACCACGGCGGCGAGCAACGACGAACACAGAGCGGAGGAGAGGAAGGAGAAGAAGGAAGGGTCCGTACCGTACGCGGGCGGGGCATCCATCCAGAGCCGCTCGCGAATCCCCGGCGGCGGCGGCGGCTCCATTGACGGCGACAAGAATTCGCCGCGGCGCGAGTGCAGCGGCGCGAGTGGAGCGGCGCGAGTAGAGCCTGTACACAAGACGAACTGCACGAGCGAGCATCTGTTTAAGGAGCAGAGGGAAAGGAGCGGGAGGACAAAGGGGGTTTTATGCAAAATGTTCAACGTGGCGCGGATTTCGCCTGGCTGGCCTCGACTCGGACTCCACGTAGGACCAATCCGCATCTGAGGACCTGGACGTCACATCAAACGCAAGTTCTAGGACTGCAGTACCACGATCTACAAAATGTAGGACCAAACCTTCACATGTAGGACAAATTGTAGGACTTTAGGTGTATTTACCTCTTTCTATAACCATGTCCAGATGTCGTGCTCTGGTTTTATTAGCGAATTGGACAAGTGTATATTCTTTTGGACAGGAAAAAAGCTAAAGTCTCGCTGATTTAGGCTAGCCATAGTGCTAGCATCATGCATCCTAGTCCCACCAAAAATACTGATGTGGCAGGTAATTAGACTATCCACAATGGAAGTATCATAGGTAGTATCATGCATTCCATGCATGCAAAATGCTGATGTGGCAGTGCAATTAAGGATGAGAGAGAGGGTACTAGTATCATAGGTAGATACTGTATCATAGCACATACTACTAGAAAAATTAATGTCAAGTAAATCTTGTACATATACTACGTATTTGCATTGAGATTTTACAAAACAATTAATATATGGAGACTATGATACTAGTATATGATACCATGCATTGTGGAGATAATAACATGTAGTAGTATCATACGCATGATACATCTATATGATACTATGCATTGTGACTAGTCTTATGGATGAGAGAGGAGATTAGAGTATCATAGGTAGATACTGTATCATAGCGCACATCACGAGAAAAGTTAGTATCAAATAAATCGTGTACACAAATTTGTATTGAGATTCTACAAATCAATTAATATAGCAAAACTATGATACTAGTCTATGATACTATGCATTATGGATCTAGTATCATACAAAAGTATCATATACATGATACTACTATATGATACTACCCACTATGGCCAGCCTTAGTACATTGTACTACCAAATCAGCGACGCGACACGAACACTTAATACGGGCTGGAAGGAGTAGTTTCTTTTTCTGAAAATAGGCATTTAATACTCTCTTTGTTTGAAAAGCATATTCGAATTTCATTTGACATTTGCAAGAAAAACTCCTCCGGTATGCAATTTAGAACTATTAGCACATTTAACATCGGAGTCCACTTATCTAAATTAGTTCTGCATTTTAGATTATAGTTAAAAACCAGATTCTTTTTCCAATTAGTACCATATGCTTCATTTGAAGTATCCATTCATGTGAATTTCACCTTTTTAACCCCTTTTTAATCCAAATTTTACTCCTGGTACTTTGTGCCACCACTTATCCATTCTGGTGAAAATTTGTCCACATTACTTCTTCCTATAATGTGTGTCCTTGCGATCGAGGTTTGAGGATGGCAGGAGGAGGACGAGGAATAAAAAGGATTGAGATGCGAAGCTTGTGCATGACCTTTCTGGTGTTTTCCGAGCTTTACACATTTTTATGGTCGTGTCGTAATATTTGTTTCTATCTTCCAGAACGGGTAAAATGATGAAATGGGTATAAAAACCCGGATTCATTTTTTTAGACATGGTGATCTGAATATTTTTTTTACTAAATAAGGTGACATGTGTCAAGAATACATAACAAAGTTGTAAAAGGTGGAAATCGGTACATTGAGGTCCGGCCCTATCATCGTACTGGACTTTTCGTTTTTCTTCTCGTGCGTTAGGATTGAAACCTAAGCTAATTAAGCTACTATCTCTGGAGAATGGTATCCGTTCATTTCTGCCTGTCCATAAGCGTATATAGGATGATGAAGTATAAACGAATGTGCCACTCCCATTACGGTTAAGGCATTTGAGAATATTAGCATTGGGCACTCTAACTCGAAGGAAGAAGCCGAAGCCAGTCCAGTAGCTCGAACTCAGACTATCTACTATTTTGGTGTTTGGTGCAATGATTATACCTTTTTTTTGCCATATATAGCTAATTTTGCCGGTTAACAAGCAATCAACTCATTCATATGTCGCACTCGGTTTGTAACAAAACTAAAATTTCTTCTTAATTAATAAGATAAGGCAAAGGTTTTGACTCTGTTAAAAAAAAAAATACTCGGGTCCGAATGCATGCAAACCTCAGTTGGCAAAACCACTGGAACAATAGCACAACGGCGCATCGGTCGAGTTGGTAAAATGCTAATTTCCTCATTGCTTAGGATAGAATTATACATGTTCCACATGGGCTCGCAATTATATTGTCTCCTAATTAACATCTCTAGGCATGAAGCGAAAATATGCTGTAGCTCCTGTATTCATCACCAACCTACCACATGCGTTTATACCATACTCCTACGACCTCAATACTAACTCGACTATAGTATTAGGAGTATCATGGCATGGAATACTCCTTCATGCCACTATAGGTATAGATTATGCAATAATGACGTGCCTTATATTTGTAATGCCACTAGGCTACGTTCGCATGTCAGTCTAAAGGTATATGAAAAAAAACGTGTCTGTTCGGTCAAATTATTGATATTCGTTCACCAACAAAACGATCGGAAAACGATGGGTTACCTGAACTGCAGCTAGCTGTTTGAACCGACAATTGTTCGAACCGACAAATCCAAAGAGTTGCTTGAAATGCAAAAAACAAATCAGCGGGAGGGCTCTGTTTTTTTTGTTTTGTTTAAGGTTTGTGTGCTACTCAGAAATACGTGTCGGCGGTGACTTATTGAAGATGGAATAAAGTTCTCCCGTCTAGTCCTCACCTTGGTGATGCGTCTAGTGTCGTCCGAAGGTATGTGGATGTTTATCTCTGGCATCTCGCTGGATTTGGTATGTGTTCCTTCTGATATACGATTCTCTTCAACGATGATGATTGTTGCTCTCATGTGCTGGTTCTTTGGGGCCTTAGCACGATGAATTTTCGTCTATCTAGTGCACCAAGTTCTATAACGACAATCTGTGCCCTGGTTCACCGATGAAGGGGCGAGGATGGCAGCGTGGCTTCGGCTCGCTCGAGTGTCTTTAATTGTTGCTAGGTGGTCTAAAGACCTTTTATAATTTTATAATTTTTAGGTTTTCTAGTACTGTTTTTTCGATAAAGCACGTTTTATTACTTAAAAGGTTTAAACATTACACCCGGTCTCTACATAGCTAAGATGTACGTAGCCGTTTTAGATAGCAACGAACAAATGAAAGTTGGTACAAAACGAGTGCCAAAAGTCTCAAAGGCCAGCCAAACAGGAGGAGCTCCAATCCTAAGATTATGTAGCCACCAATATATTAGATATAAAACCATTCTCCATATCCTTCAACCGTGTAGACACCTCTGTAAAGAGGTCGCGATCTTTCATGCGCTGAAGCAATCACCATGAACCCAAAAAAAGCCGTACACCGGTAGATTGTCTGCGTAAGAGAAGAACTTTTATTATTAAAAACCTTGTCATTCTAACATAGTCAAAGTGACCATATCACGTCAATCTCTCCCATTCTAATAAGTAACTTGAACCTAGAATCCACCCGGTTTAGACAATTGCCAAAAGTATTTGCAATACTGGACGGTGGGTATAAGGTAGAACTTATCTGAATGAATGACCATATAGACCTAGCGAACTGGCACTAGAAGAAAAGGTGTTTTATTGTCTCCTCGTTGTGACAAAAAAATACATTCCGTACATCCATGACAGTTGCCTTTTGGAAGGTTATCTTTAGTAAGAATAACACCGCGACAAAGATACCATACAAAATACCTTTATTTTCAATGGTATCTTCATCTTCCAAATAGACTTATTATTAACTACCAGGTGAATGGTGAAAGGACACGGAGCCTAGAGGGGGGGGGTGAATAGGCGATATAAAACTTTTACGAGATGGACTTAACAAATGCGGAATAAAACTAGCGTTTACTTTGTCAAGCCCAAAGCCTATATACTATGGTTCACCTATGTGCACCAACAACATATGCTAAGCAATACAAGCAACTATGTGATAGCAAGATATATAACTTCAAGCACGATGGCTATCACAAGGTAAAGTGCATAAGAAAAGAGCTCGGGTATAGAGATAACCGAGGCACGCGGGAGACAAAGATTTATCCCGAAGTTCACACTCTTGCGAGTGCTAATCTCCGTTGGAGAGGTGCGGTGGCTTAGTGCTCCTGAACGCCACAAGAGGCTCACCTTGAGGTGTGGTTGCTCGATGCACACCAACGCCACAAAGGCCTCACCCCAAGATGCGGTACTCACACCACACACCGAATGCCACGAAGGCGCCTCACCTTATTCTCCGGTGACCCTTGCCACAAAGGCCTAGGTCACGGTTCCACTAAGGGATTTCCTTCAAGGCGGAAACTGGGCCTTACACAAAGATTGGGGTACACATCCACAACTTAATTGGTGGCTCCCAACAAATCGCCACAAAGGCCTAGAATCCGTCTAGGGTTCCAAGAACCCAAGAGTAACAACCTTCTTGCTTTCACCACCACGAATCACCGTGGAGAACTCAAACCTATGCAACAAATGCAATGGCAAGAACACCACAAAGATGCTCAAGTCCTTCTCTCTCAAATTCCAACAAAGCTACAAAAGCTATTGGAGGAATAAGAGAGGAAGAACAAAGAGGAGAACACAAAATTCTCCAAGATCTAGATCCCAAACATTCCCTCACAAAGAGGTGATTTGGTTTGGTCAAAGTGTGGATCTAGATCTCCTCAATCTTTCTCTCAAATAGATGCAAGAATCATGGGAAGGGGAGAAAGATCTCAAGCTTCAAAAGGTCAAAAACAATGGAGGAGAGAGGCTTGAGAGAGAGGAGGAAGAAAAAGTGGAAAGGTGAGAGAGAGAGAGGGGGATTAAAAGGAGACCCCAAATTTCTGCCCGTTGGAGGCTGCTGCGCTGAAAGATCGAGATGTCGCCTAGAGGAGGGGTGAACAGGCAATTAAAAACTCTTACAGATTTGTCTTGTAAGAATGCGGAATTAAACAAACGTTTAGTTTACAAGCACAAACCCTAAATATGCTAAGCTCAACTTAGTGTAACAATGGCAACTAGAGCTAAGCAAGATAGGCACAAGATATATGTAGCACAAGTGATAGCAAGATATATGTACTTCAAGCACGATGGCTATCACAAGGAAAGAGAGCTCGGGTATAGAAATAACCGAGGCACGCGGAGACGAGGATGTATTCCCGTGTTCCCTTCCTTTGCAAGAAGGTACGTCACGTTTGGAGGAGTGGAGGTCCCACGAAGGATTCCCCGCGCCACGAAGGCTCACCCTATTCTCCGAACCACACCCACGAAGGATAATGGCCCTTTCCTTATGGTTAGCTTTTCCTCCGCTCCGGAGATGGCAAGCTCCACAACCACTTCGCAAGCTCCACGAAGGAGAAGCCCGGGCCTTTTCACAATCTTCTTGAAGAGATCACCGGAGCACCAACCACCAAGCCAACTAGGAGGTCTCCCTCGAAGAGTAACAAGCTCACGGTCTCTCACTCGAACTAATCGTGGTGGAGAGCTCAACACTATGCAATGATGCAAAGCAAGAACACAAGAGGTGTTCAAGTCCTTCACTCTCAAATCCCACCCAAGCAACAAATGCTAAGATGAGATTGGATAGGAAGAACAATGGGGAAAGTCAACAAAAGACTCCAAGATCTTGATCCAAAGGGTTCCCCTCACTTAGAGGAGAAAATGATTGGTGGGGATGTAGATCTAGATCTCCTCTCTTAGATCCCTCAAGAAATAGCAAGATTTATGGGAGGAATCAAAGGGGAGGGCAAGTTCTTCAAAATGCAACAATGGAGGAGAGAGAATGGAAGAACTCGTTAGCTCAAGGTAGAAGAAAGGTCTATTTATAGCTAGGGAGCAAATATACCCGTTGGGGAAAAAAACACACTTAAAATCGCATAAAAACGGGCAAGAAAAACGGCCCAGCCGGCTGCCAGGCCGGCCGACCGGAGCAGCAGCCGGCCAGGCCGGTCAGCAGCCCGGTCGGACCGGCCCACCAACCGGGCGGGGCACAAGCCGCGCTGTGCGGCAGAAAACGCAAGGGGCGCGCGGGGCGAGCAGGCCGCGTGGGCGGCGGCGGCCCAGTAGCGCGCGAGCGGCCAGGAAGACAGGCCGCGCGGGCGGCGGCGGCCCAGCAGCGCTCGGGCGGCGCGGAGGGCAGGCCGCGCGGGGGAGGCGGCCGCGTGGGCCGCGCGGCGGTGAGGCGGCCCAGTTGGGAATCCGGTCAGGCCGGGGGGCGCGCCGGGCAGGCCGGTCGCGGACCGGGCCCGAGGCCGGTCACGGGCCAAAAGGCCACTGGATCCCGGCCGGATGGCACCAGCGCCAAACCCAGCGCGGACCGGGTGGGCCGGTGGCTGGTCCGGTCTGACCGGCCGGTCCGCTTGCCCCCTTTTTTCTTTTTATCCTTTTTCCTTTTTTCCTTAATAACCAATGCTCCCGAACTCCGATTGACTTGAAACCAATTTTGTTGGAAAGGTAACGACGAATAGAACACCAACAAGAACATTTTTAGATGATTTTAGAGAGGGAGTCTCCCACCGTCAAGAAACGGTGAAGACGTCCAAACTCGAAAACGCAATAGAAGATGCATGCGGATTCCGTTTTCGATGAACTTGGGCTTGTTGTAAAGCTAGCAACAAGCTCAAGAACCTCACACAGAGAAACATCAAGAAGCAATAAGGATATGCAAAGTATGCAAAGTATTGAGCTCCCTAAGACGATGTGATCAAGTTACCCAACCGAAAGCCCCTCTTGATAGTGCGGCTATCTATCCTATAATCCGGTCTCCCAACAACCACCTTGAGACCGGTAAAAGGAAAACCTAGCAAGGCCATACCTTTGCCTTGTGCATCCCGCTTGATCTTGATGATAACTCTTCAAGCTTCACTCAAGCCGGAATGCCTCACTTGATCAATGTTGCTTCGTGAAGACTCACAAATGCTCCCCCATACACTATGATGGGAAAGCCCCATTGATGCACATCTTCACATGTCCATTATCACCAAATGGACGACAAGCTTCAAGCATGTGATCCACTCAAGATGCTCATCTTGAACTTGCCCAACTCAACCTTGTATCTTCTCATACTCACATAAGATAGAGCATGGCTAATATTGAGTTCCACATAAGAACTCCATCTTCATTTCTTCTTCTTGATCATATCACATATATATCTTCATACCGATGATCTTGATGCCAATACACAAGGTGTATCTTTATCTTCATGGCATCCATACTTGAATCCAACACATGGAATACAAGTAGAACCTATGGAATATTCCTTCATATAAACTCAATGAAAACATTAGTCCATAGGGGTTGTCATTGATTACCAAAACCACACATAGGGGCAATATACCCTTACATGCGCGCGTGGAAGAAGGGACCGGTAGTACCGGCCCTTGGTGGCCGGTACTACCGGCCAGTGTAGGCAAGAGGCGGCGGAGGTGGTGAGCTGCGGGCTGGGAGGGGGAGGCCGGAGCCTCCGGCCGGGGTACCTCCGAGCCCCCTGAGCACCCTGGAAACCATCTGCGAGACTTGGCGCCTTAGCGGTACCGCGGGCGGTACCGAGCCAGGAGGCTCCGACCATGGTGAGGCTGGTGGTACCGCCCGTGCCTCCGGCGGCTGCCCCTCCTCTCCTTTTCCTTCCTTTTAGTTTTAAACCCAAATATGAAATCCAAATATCTTGAGATTGGAGAATCCAAATGGGATGAAACCAATTTTGTTGGAAAGAGGTCGACAAGAGCAAATGGAAACCTCAAAATACGAGAAACCAGGAAAATCACCGATATCGAAAACGCAACAAGTGATAAACCCGAAATCCATTTTCGATGAACTAGAGCTTGTCATGAGAATAAGCACACGCACTAAAACATCACATGGATAAGATCCAAATAACAACCAAGAAAGATTATGCAAGGATGCAAAGGTTTGAGCTCTCCGAAGGATACGATCGAGTTACTCACTAGAGAGCCCTCTTGATAGTACGGCAACTAAACTATAAACCGGTCTCCAACTACACCATGAGACCGATGAGAATGAAACCCTATCAAGAGCAAACCTTAACCTTGCGCATTCCACTTGAGCTTGATGATAACGGTCTTGACCGCAGCAAGATGGAACGCCTTTCTTGATTGTGCTTGCTTGATGAAGTCATGCGAAATGCTCCCCCATACTCCACTATGGGAGAGCTCTCCCCGTACTCCACTACAGGAGAGCTTCTTCTTCGACGCATCTTCACATATCCATGATCACCATATGGATGGCAAGATTCAAGCATATGATCTCTCCGAGTTGGCTCATCTTGAACTTGCAGTTCATTTCTTCATCATGTTGATGTCTTGAAGTAACTTGAGGGCTCACTTCATCTTCATCTTCAAGACATACTTGACATTTGATATCCTTCATCAATTACTTCTTATTGCAACCTTGAAGCCAACATATGGTTCAAGCATTGCCTATGGACAACTCCTACAAATATTGCAAACATTAGTCCATAGGAATTGTCATTAATTACCAAAACCACACATGGGGGATCCATACTTTTAAATGGGTTCGTTTAATGGTTCATACATGGACCCTACCGATAAACCACCATTCTTGGTAAGTCCCCAACGGAATTCTTCAGACTGCCGAGTCAGTTGGATTGAAGCTAACCGTTGTAGCAGTTCATTCCATGATGTCAACCGGAGACCAATAAGATCGCGCATGAACGTCATAGTCGGTGGAGATGTTTCTATCACCTTCGCTAGGTATCACCTTTATGGCGCACAATATTGTACAAAGTTGTATATTATTCTCGAAAGGTGGTTGCGCCCAACCACTTATCCTCCTAGAACTTTATCTCCGATCTATCCCTAATGGAGAACGATACGGGGAAAAATGCTTCTTGAAGGCCACAATGCCAACCCAAAAACAAGAGTCTCCAGGTTTCCATATAACCTGAGAAATTGCATTTGAGGCAACATACTTTCTCCACAAGAAGTTTTGCAAAACACCGTTCTCAGTTAACAACCTAGCCAGCCATTTCCCAAACAAGGTTCTGTTTTTAACCTCTAGATCATGGACACCAAGTCCACCTTGATCTTTTGGACTGCAAATAACACTCCATTTAGTTAACCGATATTTCTTTTTTTCACCATCTCCTTGCCAAAAGAATCTAGATCAAAAATAGTCCAATCTATGTAAGACTTCTTTACTTAGTTGGAAGAAAGAAATCATATAAAGTGCCATGTTTGTGAGTACTGAATTTATTAGGACTAATCTTCCACCCAGAGATAGTAATTTTCCTTTCCAACTACTAAGGCGCGTTTGCAGTCTTTCCTCGACGTGTTTCCATTTAGCAAGCATGAGTCTTTGATGATGGATCGGAATGCCCAAATAGCTGATTGGAAAGCTTCCCAGCCCACAGCCGAAATTGTTCGGCATATAGGTGTTATCGCCGGATTTTAGCCAAAGTAGGAGATGGGCCGTGATTGAGATGGGCTTAGAGGATATGCACATAAAGTGTTTTTGAATCAGCCTTGTGCGAGAGTTTGGGCTAGATTGCCCGTGTATCTGTACATTATGGTAGATCATGTTTCAGTTTAGAATTAAGAGATAGAGTTGGTTCGTACACAGTTAGGTTTATTCCAAAGATAGAAAGTCTACGGACTATAAATATGTACCTAGGGTTATTGAGAAAGGAGGACGATCACGTTCACAACAAACACAATCTAGGCGCATCGCCACCCCTTGTTTCGAGGGTTTCTTCCGGTAAGCTTCATGCTGCCCAGATCGCATCTTGCGATCTGAGCAGTATCAGTTTATTCGTTGTTTTGTGTTGCTCGTCTTGAAGCCTTGTTGATGGCGAGTAATCACCGTTATCATAGATGTTTTGGGGCTAACATTGATACTTTTCTCGATATGTTTGCTTAGTTATGCTGCCCCTAGATATCTAGCTACCTTTGCACCTATCTTAGGTGTAAGGGCGAGCATCTTGCTTGATCTTTGTTTAGTAGATCTGATCTCGTTATGGTTGTTCCTTGTTCTCCAAGGATTAGTTTGATATCCGCATGGTTAGGCCTTGCAAACGGGTTGAACGATCCAGTAGTGCGTAAGGTATGGTTTGCCGATCCAAGTGGGGTTGTTCCGGGAATCGACTTTGTGTTGGTTTTAGGCCTCTTCTAGGACTAGTTTTCTGTTATCTTTCGTATCTGCCAGGCTCAACTACGCGTAGGATGTTCCAGTTATGCGGTGAAAGCCCTAGACTGTCGTAGATCGATTTAACTTGATATTGATAAAGCAGGATCCCCATGTTATTGTAGATCCAATACGAACCATGGGTCAATCGGCTCTCTGAGCCGATTCACAGGGTAACCTGAGAGCCGATCGAGGCTCAGATTTAATGTTTACGTGTCTGCCATGCAGGAAACTAATCGAAGCAATCCATCACCTTCCTGACCAGGTATAGGTCAGGTGGCACGCCCTCGCAACAGCCAGGACGTGTGCCGGAGTTTTGTGGGCCGTCGCCCGAGGGACCAGGGCCCACCAGCCGCTCTGGGAGCCTCCCGGATCTTCGTGTTGCTCGTCGCTGCTCGCCGGTGGGTTTTGGCAGGCAACACATTCTGGCACGCCCGGTGGGACCTTCTACAGCAACTGCGTCAACATCTGCAGCTGAGATGGCGGACGAACCAATCACGTACGAAGAGCTGCCTAAGGAGCACAAGAAGAAATATGATGAGATTAAAGCCGTCTTCGAATCCGATCTCATCGGCTCGTTCGAGAGGACCCGTAAACATGGCATTAGGTGGAGAGGGTTCTCACCCGAAGGCGTTCTCGATGAAGTAGATCTATCTCTCCCTTCAAAGGAACGCACCAGAGCTCTGCGCCAGGAAGTTAATTACATGGTGGCTCATTCTCTACACCGTCACTCTGAGAGCCTGGTGAACGCTTTCGAGCGCATTGCGGTTCGCGTGGTTCAGGAAATCATGAAGCATCAGTACTCTCCGTCAGGGCCTGCCCTAGGGACTCACCAGGGAGAAATACCGTTCCGGCACCGGACCGCAGCTGCCATTCGCGCTTGCAGCTCCAGAGCCACGTGGTTCACCGGCCTACGTCGTCTACAAGGTTGGAGGCGATCCTGGCGATTGCCAATTCCTGTATGAGCCGCCTAAAGAAATCCCACATGGATACGTGTGCACATACGTGCCGCACTGCAATAATTTGGCGCGCACGAACCAGATTGCAGCAGGAGGGATTTCTGGAGCGGACGCCGATAAACAGGCGTGGCTAGCTAAATATGCCACCGGAACGAGTCATGAAAGCTCAGCCCCTGCAGCTCATACCGTGGAACAAATCAGCACAATCTTGAGAGACTCAGTTCGGCATCCCGCCAAAGAGGAGAACAGTTGGCTATTCTAAGCCGTACCCCAACGAATATGATTTGATTCCGCCGCCGCCCAAGTACCGGCTCCTCGAGTTCTCAAAGTTCAATGGATCGAAGGGTCTAGCTCAATTGAGCATGTGAGCCGATATTTGGCACAGCTTGGGCATGATTTCAGCATCAGACCCATTACGTGTAAGGTTTTTGCGCAATCTCTCACAGGACCAGATTTTGGGTGGTACACCTCGTTGCCACCCGATTCGGTCGAGACGTGGAAGCAACCGGAAGAGCAGTTTCATGTTCAATATCACTCGTAAGCTACCGAGGCT
>NC_061511.1:83253167-83285443 GCF_022539505.1 Lolium rigidum
GTGTACTTCGTTCAGTTTGCATTATTTAACACCTTTAAGGCATCCCCTTCTTCATCAACAAATTATCAGGTTCCTTCTCTTGAAACTATATTTTTATTCGGTCACATCATATGTACTTTGCTTGGAGCGTCGGTTTGTTTTTATTTTTTGTTTTGTTTGAATAAAATGGATCCTATCATTCTTTGTGTGGGAGAGAGACACGCTCCGCTGTTGCATATGGACAAATATGTCCTTAGACTTTACTCATAATATTCATGGCGAAGGTTGAATCTTCTTCGTTAAATTGTTATATGGTTGGAATCGGGAAATGCTACATGTAGTAATTGGTAAAATGTCTTGGATAATGTGATACTTGGCAATTGTTGTGCTCATGTCTAAGCTCTTGCATCATATACTTTTCACCTATTAATGAAGAAATACATAGAGCTTGCTAAAATTTGGTTTGCATAATTGGTCTCTCTAAGGTCTAGATAATTTCTAGTAAAGAGTTTGAACAACAAGGAAGACGGTGTAGAGTCTTATAATGTTTACAATATGTCTTTTATGTGAGTTTTGCTGCACCGGTTCATCCTTGTGTTTGTTTCAAATAACCTTGCTAGCCTAAACCTTGTATCGAGAGGGAATACTTCTCATGCATCCAAAATCCTTGAGCCAACCACTATGCCATTTGTGTCCACCATACCTACCTACTACATGGTATTTCTCTGCCATTCCAAAGTAAATTGCTTGAGTGCTACCTTTAAACAATTCAAAATTTATCACCTCTTATTTGTGTCAATGTTTTATAGCTCATGAGGAAGTATGTGGTGTTTATCTTTCAATCTTGTTGGGCAA
The DNA here is from genome assembly GCF_022539505.1 of Lolium rigidum. Classification (NCBI taxonomy): domain Eukaryota; kingdom Viridiplantae; phylum Streptophyta; class Magnoliopsida; order Poales; family Poaceae; genus Lolium; species Lolium rigidum. The sequence continues at coordinate 83,254,002 of NC_061511.1, forward strand.
CTTTCACCAATGGACTAGTGGCTTCATCCGCTTATCCAATAATTTTGCAAAAAGAGCTGGCAATGGGATTCCCAGTCCCAAATTAATTAACCTAAATAGACACTCCTCCATGGTATGTGATTGTTGGATGGCACCCGAAGGATTCGGTTAGCCATGGCTTGAGAAAGCAAAGGTGGGGAGGAGTGTCATCATAATAAAAATAAAATAAAAAGGCACTCCTTCATGGTATGAGATTGTTGGCGTGCACCCGAGGATTCGGTTAGCCATGGTTTGTGAAAGAAAGGTTGGAAGGAGTGCCACCCAAAAATAAAAATAATTCATGGGAGCCGCTCTTTGAAGGTTTGTCTGGCAAGGGGGTTAGAGTGCCCACTATCATTCGTTGACAACAACAAACACCTCTCAAAATTTTACTTTTATGCTCTCTTTATGTTTTCAAAACCAAAGCTCTAGCACAAATATAGCAATCAATGCTTCCTCTCGCGAAGGGCCTTTCTTTTACTTTTTATGTTGAGTCAGTTCACCTATTTCTCTCCATCTCAAGAAGCAAACACTTGTGTGAACTGTGCATTGATTCCTACATACTTGCATATTGCACTTGTTATATTACTTTGCATTGACAAATATCCATGAGATATACATGTTACAAGTTGAAAGCAATCGCTGAAACATAATCTTCCTTTGTATTGCTTCAATACCTTTACTTTGAATTATTGCTTTATGAGTTAACTCTTATGCAAGACTTATTGATGCTTGTCTTGAAGTACTATTCATGAAAAGTCTTTGCTATATGATTCAGTTGTTTACTCATGTCATATACATTGCTTTGATCGCTGCATTCATTACATATGTTTACAATAGTATGATCAAGGTTATGATGGCATGTCACTCCAGAAATTATCTTTGTTATCGTTTACCTGCTCGGGACGAGCAGAAACTAAGCTTGGGGATGCTGATACGTCTCCGACGTATCGATAATTTCTTATGTTCCATGCCACATTATTGATGATATCTACATGTTTTATGCATACTTTATGTCATATTTATGCATTTTCCGGAACTAACCTATTGACGAGATGCCGAAGGGCCGGTTCCTCGTTTTCTGCTGTTTTTGGTTTCAGAAATCCTAGTAAGGAAATATTCTCGGAATCGGACGAAATCAACGCCCAGCATCTTAGAATCCCCGGAAGCATCCAGAACACCCGAGAGCCGCCAGAGGGGGGCCACAGGGGCCCCAGATGATAGGCCGGCGCGGCCAACCCCCTGGCCGCGCGGCCCTATGGTGTCACCGCCTCGTTGACCTTCTGACGCCGCCTCTTCGCCTATTTAAGCCCCCTCGACCTAAAACCTCGAGACGAAAAAGCCACGGTACGAGAAACCTTCCAGAGCCACCGCCATCGCGAAGCCAAGATCTGGGGACAGGAGTCTCCGTTCCGGCACGCCGCCGGGACGGGGAAGTGCCCCCGGAAGGCTCCTCCATCGACACCACCGCCATCTCCATCAACGCTGCTGTCTCCCACGAGGAGGGAGTAGTTCTCCATCGAGGCTCGGGGCTGTACCGGTAGCTATGTGGTTCATCTCTCTCCTATGTACTTCAATACAATAATCTCATGAGCTGCCTTACATGATTGAGATTCATATGATGATGCTTGTAATCTAGATGTCGTTATGCTAGTCAAGTGAATTTTACTTATGTGATCTCCGGAGACTCCTTGTCCCACGTGTGTAAAGGTGACGAGTGTGTGCACCGTGTGGGTCTCTTAGGCTATATTTCACGGAATACTTATTCACCGTTATGAATGGCATAGTGAAGTGCTTATTTATATCTCTTTATGATTGCAATGTGTTTTGTATCACAATTTATCTATGTGCTACTCTAGTGATGTTATTAAAGTAGTTTTATTCCTCCTGCACGGTGTAATGGTGACAGTGTGTGCATCCGTGTTAGTACTTGGCGTAGGCTATGATTGTGATCTCTTGTAGATTATGAAGTTAACTATTGCTATGATAGTGTTGATGTGATCTATGCCTCCTTTCGTAGCGTGAAGGTGACAGTGTGCATGCTACGTTAGTACTTGGTTTAGTTGTGTTGATCTGTCGTGCACTCTAAGGTTATTTAAATATGAACACCGAATATTGTGGAGCTTGTTAACTCCGGCATTGAGGGTTCGTGTAATCCTACACAGTTAGTGGTGTTCATCATCCAACAAGAGGGTGTAGAGTATGCATTTATCTATTCTCGTTATGTGATCAAAGTTGAGAGTGTCCACTAGTGAAAGTCTAATCCCTAGGCCTTGTTCCTAAATATCGCTATCGCTGCTTGTTTACTTGTTTTACTGCGTTACTACTGCTGCGTTACTACTCGCTTGTTTACTCGTCCCGGGCAAAGCACTTTTCTCGGTGCCGTTGCTACTACTTATTTATACCACCTGTATTTCACTATCTCTTCGCCGAACTAGTGCACCTATTAGGTGTGTTGGGGACACAAGAGACTTCTTGCTTTGTGGTTGCAGGGTTGCATGAGAGGGATATCTTTGACCTCTTCCTCCCCGAGATCGATAAACCTTGGGTGATCCACTTAAGGGAAACTTGCTGCTGTTCTACAAACCTCTGCTCTTGGAGGCCCAACACTGTCTACAAGAATAGAAGCACCCGTAGACATCAAGCACTTTTCTGGCGCCGTTGCCGGGGAGGAAAGGTAAAAGGCACTCATACTCCAGTTCTAGGTAACAGTACTTTTCTGGCGCCATTGTGTTTGTGCTCGAAGCTATTTCCTTTAGATCCTGCAATTGCATCTTTTTGTTTCTTGTTTACACTAGTTTGGCATAATGGAAAACAACAAAAATATGAGAGATCTTTATGAACTTTATCTTGAATTAGGACATGATGTGTTTGAAGATAGAATTAAAAAACCCATGGAACTTTATATGCATGCTAATGGGAATGTTATTAATATGAATGCTTTGAACACTATTGTTGCTAATGCTATGGAAAATTCTAAGCTTGGGGAAGCTGGCTTTGATGAGCATGATCTTTTTAGTCCCCCAAGCATTGAGGAGGAAATTTACTTTGATGATACTTTACCTCCTATTTATGATGGTTATAATGATAGTACTCTTTTGGTGCCACCTGTTATGGAGGATAAATTTGATTATGATTACAATATGCCTCCTATATTTGATGATGAGAATAATAATGATAGCTACTTTGTTGAATTTTCTCCCACTACAACTAATAAAATTGACTATGCTTATGTGGAGAGTAATGATACTTTTATGCATGAGACTCATGATAAGAATGTTTCATTTGATAGTTATATTGTTGAGTTTGCTCATGATACTACTGAAAGTTATTATGAGAGAGGTAAATATGGTTGTAGAAGTTTTCATGTTACTAAAACACCTCTCTATATGCTTAAAATTTTGAAATTGAGCTTGTCTAGTTTTCCTATGCTTATTGCATTATGCCTACATAACTTGTTTATTTACAAGATTCCTTTTCATAGGAAGCATGTTAGGCTTAAAGTTGTTTTGAATTTTCCTCTTGATGCTCTCTTTTGCTTCAAATACTATTTCTTGCGAGTGCATCATTAAAACCGCTGAGCCCATCTTAATGGCTATAAAAAAAGAACTTCTTGGGAGATAACCCATGTGTTATTTTGCTACAGTACTTTGTTTTATATTTGAGTCTTGGAAGTTGTTTACTACTGTAGCAACCTCTCCTCATCTTAGTTTTGTGCTTTGTTGTGCCAAGTAAAGTCGTTGATAGTAAGGTTCATACTAGATTTGGATTACTGCGCAGAAACAGATTTCTTTGCTGTCACGAATCTGGGCAAAATTCTCTGTAGGTAACTCAGAAAATTATGCCAATTTACGTGAATGATCCTCAGATATGTACGCAACTTTCATTCAATTTGAGCATTTTCATTTGAGCAATTCTGGTGCCCCTTTAAAATTCGTATTTACGGACTGTTCTGTTTTGACAGATTCTGCCTTTTATTTCGCATTGCTTCTTTTGCTATGTGGGATGGATTTCTTTGTTCCATTAACTTCCAGTAGCTTTGAGCAATGTCCAGAAGTGTTAATAATGATTGTGTCACCTCTGAACATGTGAGTTTTTGATTATGCACTAACCCTCTAATGAGTTTGTTTCGAGTTTGGTGTGAAGGAAGTTTTCAAGGGTCAAGAGAGGAGGATGATATACTACGATCAAGAAGAGTGAAAAGTCTAAGCTTGGGGATGCCCCGGTGGTTCATCCCTGCATATTTCAAGAAGACTCAAGCATCTAAGCTTGGGGATGCCCAAGGCATCCCCTTCTTCATCAACAAATTATCAGGTTCCTTCTCTTGAAACTATATTTTTATTCGGTCACATCATATGTACTTTGCTTGGAGCGTCGGTTTGTTTTTATTTTTTGTTTTGTTTGAATAAAATGGATCCTAGCATTCTTTGTGTGGGAGAGAGACACGCTCCGCTGTTGCATATGGACAAATATGTCCTTAGACTTTACTCATAATATTCATGGCGAAGGTTGAATCTTCTTCGTTAAATTGTTATATGGTTGGAATCGGGAAATGCTACATGTAGTAATTGGTAAAATGTCTTGGATAATGTGATACTTGGCAATTGTTGTGCTCATGTCTAAGCTCTTGCATCATATACTTTTCACCTATTAATGAAGAAATACATAGAGCTTGCTAAAATTTGGTTTGCATAATTGGTCTCTCTAAGGTCTAGATAATTTCTAGTAAAGAGTTTGAACAACAAGGAAGACGGTGTAGAGTCTTATAATGTTTACAATATGTCTTTTATGTGAGTTTTGCTGCACCGGTTCATCCTTGTGTTTGTTTCAAATAACCTTGCTAGCCTAAACCTTGTATCGAGAGGGAATACTTCTCATGCATCCAAAATCCTTGAGCCAACCACTATGCCATTTGTGTCCACCATACCTACCTACTACATGGTATTTCTCTGCCATTCCAAAGTAAATTGCTTGAGTGCTACCTTTAAACAATTCAAAATTTATCACCCTTATTTGTGTCAATGTTTTATAGCTCATGAGGAAGTATGTGGTGTTTATCTTTCAATCTTGTTGGGCAACTTTCACCAATGGACTAGTGGCTTCATCCGCTTATCCAATAATTTTGCAAAAAGAGCTGGCAATGGGATTCCCAGTCCCAAATTAATTAACCTAAATAGACACTCCTCCATGGTATGTGATTGTTGGACGGCACCCGAAGGATTCGGTTAGCCATGGCTTGAGAAAGCAAAGGTGGGGAGGAGTGTCATCATAATAAAAATAAAATAAAAAGGCACTCCTTCATGGTATGAGATTGTTGGCAGGCACCCGAGGATTCGGTTAGCCATGGTTTGTGAAAGAAAGGTTGGAAGGAGTGCCACCCAAAAATAAAAATAATTCATGGGAGCCGCTCTTTGAAGGTTTGTCTGGCAAGGGGGTTAGAGTGCCCACTATCATTCGTTGACAACAACAAACACCTCTCAAAATTTTACTTTTATGCTCTCTTTATGTTTTCAAAACCAAAGCTCTAGCACAAATATAGCAATCAATGCTTCCCTCTGCGAAGGGCCTTTCTTTTACTTTTTATGTTGAGTCAGTTCACCTATTTCTCTCCATCTCAAGAAGCAAACACTTGTGTGAACTGTGCATTGATTCCTACATACTTGCATATTGCACTTGTTATATTACTTTGCATTGACAAATATCCATGAGATATACATGTTACAAGTTGAAAGCAATCGCTGAAACATAATCTTCCTTTGTATTGCTTCAATACCTTTACTTTGAATTATTGCTTTATGAGTTAACTCTTATGCAAGACTTATTGATGCTTGTCTTGAAGTACTATTCATGAAAAGTCTTTGCTATATGATTCAGTTGTTTACTCATGTCATATACATTGTTTTGATCGATGCATTCATTACATATGTTTACAATAGTATGATCAAGGTTATGATGGCATGTCACTCCAGAAATTATCTTTGTTATCGTTTACCTGCTCGGGACGAGCAGAAACTAAGCTTGGGGATGCTGATACGTCTCCGACGTATCGATAATTTCTTATGTTTCATGCCACATTATTGATGATATCTACATGTTTTATGCATACTTTATGTCATATTTATGCATTTTCCGGAACTAACCTATTGACGAGATGCCGAAGGGCCAGGTTCTGTTTTCTCGCTGTTTTTGGTTTCAGAAATCCTAGTAAGGAAATATTCTCGGAATCGGACGAAATCAACGCCCAGCATCTTAGAATCCCCGGAAGCATCCGGAACACCCGAGAGCCGCCGGAGGGGGCCACGGGGGCCCCAGATGATAGGCCGGCGCGGCCAACCCCCGGCCGCGCGGCCCTATGGTGTCACCGCCTCGTTGACCTTCTGACGCCGCCTCTTCGCCTATTTAAGCCCCCTCGACCTAAAACCTCGAGACGAAAAAGCCACGGTACGAGAAACCTTCCAGAGCCGCCGCCATCGCGAAGCCAAGATCTGGGGGACAGGAGTCTCTGTTCCGGCACGCCGCCGGGACGGGGAAGTGCCCCGGAAGGCTCCTCCATCGACACCACCGCCATCTCCATCAACGCTGCTGTCTCCCATGAGGAGGGAGTAGTTCTCCATCAAGGCTCGGGGCTGTACCGGTAGCTATGTGGTTCATCTCTCTCCTATGTACTTCAATACAATAATCTCATGAGCTGCCTTACATGATTGAGATTCATATGATGATGCTTGTAATCTAGATGTCGTTATGCTAGTCAAGTGAATTTTACTTATGTGATCTCCGGAGACTCCTTGTCCCACGTGTGTAAAGGTGACGAGTGTGTGCACCGTGTGGGTCTCTTAGGCTATATTTCACAGAATACTTATTCACTCGTTATGAATGGCATAGTGAAGTGCTTATTTATATCTCTTTATGATTGCAATGTGTTTTGTATCACAATTTATCTATGTGCTACTCTAGTGATGTTATTAAAGTAGTTTATTCCTCCCGCACGGTGTAATGGTGACAGGTGTGTGCATCCGTGTTAGTACTTGGCGTAGGCTATGATTGTGATCTCTTGTAGATTATGAAGTTAACTATTGCTATGATAGTGTTGATGTGATCTATGCCTCCTTTCGTAGCGTGAAGGTGACAGTGTGCATGCTACGTTAGTACTTGGTTTAGTTGTGTTGATCTGTCGTGCACTCTAAGGTTATTTAAATATGAACATCGAATATTGTGGAGCTTGTTAACTCCGGCATTGAGGGTTCGTGTAATCCTACACAGTTAGTGGTGTTCATCATCCAACAAGAGGGTGTAGAGTATGCATTTATCTATTCTGTTATGTGATCAAAGTTGAGAGTGTCCACTAGTGAAAGTCTAATCCCTAGGCCTTGTTCCTAAATACTGCTATCGCTGCTTGTTTACTGTTTTACTGTTTTACTGCGTTACTACTGCTGCGTTACTACTGCTTGTTTACTGTCCTGGGCAAAGCACTTTTCTGGTGCCGTTGCTACTACTTATTTATACCACCTGTATTTCACTATCTCTTCGCCGAACTAGTGCACCTATTAGGTGTGTTGGGGACACAAGAGACTTCTTGCTTTGTGGTTGCAGGGTTGCATGAGAGGGATATCTTTGACCTCTTCCTCCCTGAGATCGATAAACCTTTGGGTGATCCACTTAAGGGAAACTTGCTGCTGTTCTACAAACCTCTGCTCTTGGAGGCCCAACACTGTCTACAAGAATAGAAGCACCCGTAGACATCAAGGTGCCAAAAAAAACTCCAAGAAAAGAAAGAATTTTGGTTCATAGAGGATGACATGCAGGACCCATGATCATGCATCGTAAACGGCTCGATCGGAGAGCGTTGAACGAGATGGCGCGATCGAGAAAAAAACAATGCCAGAGAGGCTGCCATCTGGGCCCTACATCCCTCGGCGGTGCGGATTTGCATTGACTCGGCCGGCGAACCCGAGAATTCGAGATTTACCACGTCCCGGGTCACCATACGCAACGTTTTGGCCGGTTTCATCGGGCTAGGTGCCCTCAAAAACGAGAAAAAAAACGTTTTGACATGCACAACGGATAGACCCAAAATCGTCGGCCATGGTACACCAGCAACCACGGCGCGACTTCAACTTCGTCGGCCATGGAAACTTTTCTTGTAGTGGTGGTGACCCTGCATACCACTGCATGTTGTAGTATGCCAGTCGTTGATATAACATTCGTGAACTACCAATCCGCAAATATTACATTCCTCAGAGTAGTACAACAGAACATAGCAGGTCCATAACTCATTCATTTATTATTACAAGCCATACATACATGTCATCTTGGAGCTCCTCTTGGGTCCTAAGAGGGATACTCCTGGGTTCGAGGTGAACCCGACTTAACTTACAATATAGAAGTCTTACTAAGCCATACATTTATTCTCCTCGAGCAGTTAAGTACTAAGTGTTCGCACTGCTCGGATACTACTACTATCAGGTATGTCTACGCTTGTTCTCCTCCTTGGGCTCAGTGAATTCTTCCAACATTGTGTCAATTGCCCCCGACAGATGTCGGTTCAATTGAAAGAACAATGTCAGTAGGTTTCAACAGTTATCCATGTACTTAGCGGCTTCTGCTGGTTTTCGCTTTGCAAGCTTGAAGTGGTTCAGCATAGGGTCATCTTCCTCCTCCATATGAGGAATATGTGCGAATTCGGAACCAATAAGCTCCTTAGTCTTATGTTCCCGAATATCTGTGATGGCTTTCATTATGGCTATGTGGTAGGCTATTCTTATGGTTCTAGCCTCACCTACTGGCATCACTGCACTCATTCCTAGGGATTTGGGGAGTTGTAATCCTACCCTACACTTCGCCAACACTGTACCGTCATAGTACATATATTTCATTACTCGGATTTGGGGATCGCACCCAAATTCAAGTAACATGGCACGAAGAATATCCGCGAGTCCTCCGTCATAGTCACTCAAGGTTGATTCCTTCACTTTCACGTTACGTCCAGAACGTGAACTTGCCATAGTTGGTTGTAGATAAGAAAGAGTATAATATTAGTAATGATGCATCATAATAGTGATAATAAAAAATTATCGCACTAAAAGATATGATTGTTTTATTCTCAAGTGAATATACACCATATTTTTAGAGAATTCTTTACTAATCCTATTTGACTCCTAACGTTCTGTCCCATTTACTAGGTTCCAACCTAAGGTCAAAGCTTTTGCTCTGATACTAACTGAGGTGACCCTGCATACCACTGCATGTTGTAGTATGCCAGTCGTTGATATAACATTAGCGAAGTACCAATCCGCAAATATTACATCCCTTAGAGTAGTACAACAGAACATAGCAGGTCCATAACTCATTCATTTATTATTACAAGCCATACATACATGTCATCTTGGAGCTCCTCTTGGGTCCTAAGAGGGATACTCCTGGGTTCGAGGTGAACCCGACTTAACTTACAATATAGAAGTCTTACTAAGCCATACATTTATTCTCCTCGAGCAGTTAAGTACTAAGTGTTCGCACTGCTCGGATACTACTACTATCAGGTATGTCTACGCTTGTTCTCCTCCAGAACCCTCCCCGGTTCCGTAGACAATGAGGTAGTCAACTCCTTCTATACCTCCGGAGAGGTCTGCTTCTTCATAGCAGATGTCTTCTGCTCCTTCGGGGTCATCGTTGTCCTCCTCAAGTCGATTCAGACAATCTAAGCATGGGATTTAAGAGTGGTATGAGTACGAGCGTACTCAACAAGTTCATTATAGAAAAGAGGTGTTTAATGCACTAGCTACGATATCGGACCGAGAAAGTCTAATACCAATGCAGGTTTTGATAATCATTTCTTCAAGAGGTTCTTCGTTATTCGGAAGAACTATGTCCGTCGGCCTTCACCGGTTTACTAGAACTTCATGGAGTTCCTTTCCGGCAGCGTTCACGGTTCCAAATCCCGGAACAGGGAGTGACGGAGTCACGATTCATTACACTCTGCAGAGGTGTGTTGCTTTACCCATAAGAGATCTTAACCTTGGTGCCAACCGGGCAGCTTTCCCGTCCACACTTCCTTTGGTGTGAGGCCCGGTATAAGGTCATAACCAATTATATTCCTCCGCTACCTCGCACACCCACCCTTTGTTGCATACCCCGACCCTGGGTCCTCGCCAGTGCTCTTATACCAATTAAGGATGGCCCCCGACCACGACAACAGTCTGGGATGAAACCAAACTCATTCGTCGGTAGTTGCAACCCATCATAGACCACATTACCGTGGGGAATTAGAAGGGGATCCCCACCCTCAAGTTGTTCCGCAAGCCGCAACTGCTACGGTAAGCATTGCATTACCGTGGGGAATTAGAAGGGGCTCCCAACCCTCAAGTTGCTCCGCAAGACAAAACTGCTACGATAAGCGCATCCGTTGATGTACGAGAGGTGGAAATACAATTGACTAGTCCGTCCCACTCCAGATCTTATGGTTAACACGAATTTTACGGCACAAGAATCACTGGACGACATTTGTTGTTTAATCCTAGATGGATATAAACCCATTGCAATGGAACCTCCACCATATCAACACAATCCATGGTTCCATTGCCCACCACTTAGTCATATTCATAGTTATAAAAATAGTGGTTTTCTTCTTTTTATGCAATAGTGATAGTTATAGTACTTTGCAAGTAATTTGGTAAAAATACTCAAATGACCTGAGCAAGCGATGAACTTGCCTGAAGACTGCAAAGTGTTGCAGTTGGATGGTGTGGACTGACCCTTGTCCTCTGTTGCTGAAAAATATCATCATTGTCCGATAAGGGCAATGGTTAAAGAAGCAATTATGCATGCTTTCCATTTTTAGGGTTTATTCCCCCCTTTTCCGATGCTTATTATTTTATGTAAGAGGTAATTACTAAGAATGATTTAGGGATACTCTGTTTAGGGTAAAATACTACCTTGAAATGTTGTCAAGGTGTTTTTAAAATCCAAAAGTATTTATGGACTTATTTTTATCATAAAAAATACAGGGTCTAGTTTTTAATGAATAATTCCTTGCATTTAAATATGCCTCATTTTTCATTGGCTCAAAACTTCCATTTCATATTTTATTATGATAGAGAATTTTATGCTGAGTGATTTTCATATTTTTATTTATTTTTTTAGAGCTATATTTGATTTATAAAAATTCAGTGAAGATTTACTTAATTTGGCATTTTTGAAATGTCAAAAATGCCCCTCGGGCCCACCTGTCAGGCGGCCGAGCTGGTTAGGTTGGACCAGCCCACTGGGCTCGGTCCAACCGACCCAGTCGCTCGCGTCGCTCTCTCCTCTCCCAACCCTAGCTCTCTCCCGTTGCTCTGGCGATCCGCGGTCGCCGCCGCCGTCGCCGAATTACCCCGGCCGTCTCCGGCCATCTCTGGCGACGAGATTGGTCGCAAAAGAACAGCCGCTCGACGGCGCACCTATCGGTCCGCGTCGATCTGCGCTTCATCGCCGCCACCGCTCGCCCCCAACTCATCTGCACTCCTGCACGGTACCGTGGCGATCTGGTGGTCGCCGGCGTTCCGTGGCTGAGGTGCAGCCACGATTCTGGCCATGGTGGTGCGATGCTGCGGCGAGGCCATGCCTGGCCTGGCCTGGCGCCGCCGTGCCCCAGGCGTGTGCCACCGTGGCCGCCATGGCCGCGTCCTTCATTCAGCTTCACCTGTGAGTACTCCACCATCTCCTTCTCTCCCTCTCAGCTTTACTCCTTCTTCTTCTTGCCTGAGCTGCGGCTACTCCTCCCCATGGAGAGATCATGCCGTGCTATTGCTTTGGTGCTGCGGCCATTGCTGTTGTGCTTGTGTTGCTACGGTGCTTGTGTTGCTGCTATGCGTATGCTGCTACTGTGCATATGCTTCTACTGTGTGTGCTGCTCTTCTCTATACCTTGCTGTTGTAACTCATGAGCTCTTGCTCATGAGCATATTGTGATGTTTATGCTCTGTTAAATTGCTCCTGCTGTTGCTATATGTACCATGTCTCTCCTGTGTGTGCATTTCCTTGCCCCTGGCTTGATTATTATGAATAATCCTTGCATTCTGCAAGTGCCAGTGCTCCTGATGGACTAACCCTTGAGCTATTATTCATAGAAATGCCATGTTGAGCATGATTGCTACTAGAGATCTCCATCCCTGGATGATTTGCTTCTGAGTATGCTTGATTTAATTATCTGTGATACAATTGTTGCTCATCTATGGCTATTTCCTATAATTGGTTCATTTATTGGTGCTAGGCTTGGTTCTAGCATGCCTCAGCATGCTCTAGCATGCTCTGTCAAGCCTACGATGATCATATGATCCTCAGTTGCTTGTTGGTTGACTGCTGATCTATGGTTTGTGTCTCACTGATGCTCCTCCTTGTGTCTGTGTGACACCCAAGCCTGTGCTGGTGCTTGCTTTTGCTTGCTCAAGCAGATGCTGATGCTTGCAGTGATCCACTGGATCATTTGCAAGTGTCTGGTTCATTATTTACTTGTGTATCTCATTTATTTGTGCAGCTTTGCTTGATTAAATAGATAAATGGGTGAACTGTGTGTCAGTAATGATCCTACTGTTTGATAAATTGGAGCTAGAGGGATGCCAACCCTTTGGTTGGGGACCCTAGCTCACTCTGAACCCATCTGGGTGATGATGGAGTGGCTTTGTTGGATGGTTTTGTGGGTATGAGGTGACCCTGTCAGCATCATGTTGCTGACCAAGGGTAGCTCCCCCTTTGTGGCTTGATGTGGCTATCATATGCTTTCTGGTTGATCCCTAGTTGGATCTCCAGTAGCCTTTGCTGTTGAAAACATAAATAGACAATAATTTGTCTATCTGTCTGATGGTGTAACTAGCTATAGGTGCTAGGTGATTTTGGCTGGCTAGATAGGATTAGATCCCTGCTGGATTTCCTTGGTTGTGCCACTGATTTGACATAACTAGTGTTCCCTTGGATGATTTCCTATTGGCCTTTCCCATATTTGCTTACACCAAATGGCTAGTAGCCAAGTGATGATACAAATAGGGTATTCTACCCCTTTTTTTGCTTCTGTGATATATGCACATGCTTATTTATGAGCAAAACCATGGCTTGCTCATGTTCATATGTGTATACCTCACTCCAGCTCCTAGAAAATGGTGTTGGTGTAGAGGTTTTGCTTCTGGATGGTTTCTGAGCATGCCCTGCTCCTCCTGGCTAGCTGATGCTTGATCTACTCCATGATTTGTGGTTCAATAGTAAGCAGTTCTTGGTGGAACTGTTTCTGGTGGGTTTGGCTAGCTATGTGTTCTTCCTGTTCTTGTGTTCTTACTGATAAGGGGTGGCCCGATCTTCTCAATAAGCAACGGTGGTGATGATGATCACGGGGTGACGGCGGCGGAGATACACGACGATGAAGTGGAAGATAACTTGTATGACGCAACGAGATCTCTCGATTGGTCCCTGTCGCCAATGCAACAGCTCTCAACCCTGCAAGATATTCGCAACTCCACACACTTGCGCACGTAGCCGCCGACCACGAAGCGGTAAGTTGCAACCGTCTAATTCCCAATGGAACGACAGATCACACAAGACTTTTTCAGGATCTACACAATATCAAGCAATATGGTGTAGGGATTCAATAGTTTTGCTAGAGCAAACAACTAAGAACTAGGGTTTATATTAAACGTGGTCTAAAGCAGCTAGGGGGCGTCCTGGGCACTTATATAGGCGTCCGGGACGACTCCTGGTCGAAAAGATACAAGAATAACCGACCCAGAATAGATCTGGTCGAGACAGACTCGGATGAATCCGGTCTGGAATCCGGTCAACCGGGCATGGGACCGGGTCGGCCGGTCTGGCGTCCGGTCAACCGGGTGGCAACCGTTTAGTTGCGAGGTTTTCCGGTTTTGATCCGGTACGATGCAGTGCATCCGGTTGGCGCCCGGTCAACCGGGCCAGGGACCGGGCTGGCCGGTCTGGCGGCCGGTCTAACCGGGTGCTGGACCAGCCTGGACGTCTTCTTCTCCTCTCGCGCATGCCTCCCGCTCCTCTCTCGCGCGTCCATGAGATATCTTCATGTCCAGCTCCATGTCCAGCTTCACGTCCATCTTGACGTCCGTCTTCATGTCCAGCTGCTCCTCTCCTCCTCGTGCGATGCTCATCTCCTCTTGATACCTGATGATACATAAGTAATAGGACTTAGGCAGTATAAAGTTCTCATCAATCAAAGTACCGTTTAGAAACAAGTTCACCTGTTGTTTAAGTAGCTTCGCACGAGCCCTTGTAATTGGTCCAATCCGAACTTCATTGGACTTGAGCTTCACAGCAGGTTCATCTTCATTTATCAATGACGGAGGTAATGGTGTAGTAGGGATGTCCTCATCATCTCCCCCCCTTCAAAAGGCGTCGACCCCGATGCTCCAAGCTCTTCTCCGTCATATGGTGTCAAATCAGCAACATTGAAAGAATTACTGACACCAAACTCATCAACTGGAAGATCTATCGAGTATGCATTATCATTGATCTTGGCAATCACTTTGTAAGGACCTGCACCACGAGGCTTCAACTTAGACTTCCGCAGCTTCGGGAACCTATCCTTGCGAAAATGTACCCAGACCATATCACCAGGCTTGAACAATATCTCTTTGCGCTTCTTATTCATCCTTGCAGCATTGCTCTTGCCTTTCTTCTCTATCAACTCTTTAGTCTTCACATGGATTTTTCGCACATAATCTGCCCTCTTGGATGCCTCCATATTAACTCTCTCATGTATGGGCAAAGGCAACAAGTCAAGTGGAGTAATGGGTTTAAAATCATACACCACCTCAAAAGGACATAGCTCCGTGGTAGAATGTACCGCCCTGTTGTAAGCAAACTCGACATGCGGCAAACACTCTTCCCACTCCTTCAGGTTCTTTTTGATCATGGATCTCAACAGTTGTGATAAGGTTCGATTCACCACCTCAGTTTATCCATCAGTTTGGGGATGACAAGTAGTACTGAACAGTAGCTTTGTCCCTAGCTTTCCCCAAAGTGTCTTCTAGAAGTAGCTCATGAACTTCACATCACGATCAGAAACAATAGTCTTCGGGACTCCATGTAGTCAAACAATCTCCCTGAAAAACAGGTTAGCAATATGCGACGCATCATCGCTTTTGTGGCAGGCAATAAAGTGTGACATTTTAGAAAATTTGTCCACTACCACAAATATAGAATCATGGCCTCTTTTAGTACGCGGCAAACCCAACACAAAATCCATACTAATATCTTCCCAAGGTGTAGTAGGTGCCGGTAATGGAGTGTACAAACCGTGAGGCTTCAGCTTGGACTTGGACTTGTTGCAAGTAATGCATCTCTTCACATACCTGTTCACATCCCGCCTCATCTTTGGCCAATAAAAGTGATCAGCGAGCATGAGTAGCGTCTTCTCACGCCCAAAGTGACCCATCAAACCTCCAACATGTGATTCCTGCAATAAGAGCAAACGCACAGACGATTCTGGAACACATAGTTTGTTAGCTCGAAACAAGAACCCATCATGTATGTGATATTTTTCCCATGCTTTACCAAGAGCACATAAGCGATATGGTTCAGCAAAAACATGATCAGTAGCATACAAATCACATAACAACTCTAAACAAGGAATTTTAACATCAAGTTGAGTTAATAGCATATTTTTCCTAGATAGAGCATCAGCAACAATGTTATCTTTTCCCTTCTTATGCTTAATAATGTATGGAAAAGACTCAATGAACTCAACCCACTTAGCAAGACGCCTATGCAAAGTAGATTGGGCTTTCGAGATATTTCAAAGCTTCATGATCAGAATGTATGATAAATTCTTTTGGCCACAAATAATGTTGCCAAACCTCAAGAACTCTAATTAAAGCATACAATTCTTTATCATATATTGGATAGTTCAACTAAGCACCAGAAAGTTTCTCAGAAAAATATGCAATTGGGCAACCCTCTTGCATCAACACACCACCAATTCCAATACCACTAGCATCACATTCAATCTCAAATTGCTTATTGAAATCAGGAAGTGCAAGTAACGGTGCAGAAGTTAACAATCGTTTCAGTTCATCAAAAGCATGATCTTGGGCAACGCCCCACTCAAATGCAACACCCTTTTTAGTCAATTCATTCAAAGGTGCAGCAATAGTAGAAAAATTGGGCACAAAACGGCGATAAAACCCAGCTAGACCATGAAAACTTCTAACTTGACTCACATTCATGGGAGTAGGCCAATTTTGAATAGCTTCAATTTTAGACACATCTACTTCTACTCCATGCTTAGAGACAACATAACCCAGAAATATGACCTTATCATTGCAAAATGTGCACTTCTCAAGATTACCATAGAGTTTACTATCTCGCAACACTTGCAAAACATGTCGAATATGTATAATATGAGCAGATTCATTGCGGCTGTAAATTAATATATCATCAAAATACACAACCACAAACTTGCCAATAAATTCACGCAAAACATGGTTCATCAGTCTCATGAAAGTACTAGGTGCATTAGTCAAACCAAAAGGCATTACTAACCACTCATATAAACCAAATTTTGTTTTAAAGGCGGTTTTCCATTCATCCCCTTCTTTCATCCTAATTTGATGATAACCACTACGCAAATCAATTTTAGAGAAAACAGCAGCACCACTCAATTCATCTAACATATCCTCTAAACGGGGAATAGGATGACGATATCGAATAGTGATATTGTTTATAGCTCTACAATCTACGCACATACGCCATGTACCATCTTTCTTAGGAACAAGAATAACAGGAACAACACAAGGACTAAGGCTTATGCGGATATAACCTTTGTCGAGTAGTGCTTGTACTTGCTTCTGTATCTCCTTCGTCTCTTCGGGGTTCATTCTATATGGTGCCCGATTGGGTAGCGAAGCTCCGGGAATCAAGTCGATTTGATGCTCAATACCTCGCAATGGTGGAAGTCCTGCGGGTACCTCATCCGGAAACACGTCGCCAAATTCTTGCAAAACATTAGAAACACCAAGAGGAAGAGGGGTCATGTCATTAGAAACCAAAACCATACCCCTGTACAAGAGCACAAGAGGCATGGATGTAGGATCCTCACTAAATTCTCTCATGTCTTCTTTGGTGGCTAATGAGACTAAGGAATTCACTCTCTCACTTTTCGTTATATCACTCACAACATTACAATTCTCTCTCCTATCTAAAGAAGCATCCTCCAAATTGACTTCAACTTTCTGACGAGACTCATTGACAATTTGTTGTGGTGTCATAGGCTGTAAATTGATTTTCTTGCCCCTGAACTCCAAGTGATATGTATTGGCACGGCCATTGTGTTGCACAGAACGGTCATAGAGCCAAGGCCGACCCAATAGAAGGTGACACACCGTCATAGGAACGACATCAAAATCAATGCAATCCTTATACGGTCCAATAGCAAACTCAACACGCACCATGTGGTTTACCTTCATCTCACCATTGTCGCTCAACCACTGAATATAGTATGGATGCGGGTGCGGTAGATACTTCAACTTCAGCTTGGTACACAACTCCTTGCTTGCTAAATTGTGGCAACTCCCGCCATCAATAATGACCTTGCAAGCCTTGTCAGGACCAACTAAAGCCTTTGTTTGGAACAAATTGCAGCGCTGAGTAGATGCACTAGGTAACACATTAAGAGCACGCTGCGACACAACAATGGTGCGAGCTTCTGACGGATATGCATCTTCACCATCAGTGTCATAGTCATCATCTTCTGGAGCATTAGGATCAACATCATCTCCAGTCTCATACTCGTTGTCCTCATTGATAATCATGACTTTGCGGTTAGGACAATCTCTCTTGAAGTGACCCTTGCCACCACATGTATGACAAACCATATCACGGTTACGCGCAGTAGACACATTAGAGCCACTCATACTTGCAGCAGATTCGGACTTCTTTGTGTTAGACACATTGGAGACCGACTTACTAGGTGGAGGGGCGGAGCGCATCGAAGGCGCCGGCGCCATAGATGGGGCCGCGCGGGGTGTGAAACTCCCAGCTCCTGTAGTTCGACCTTTGATCTTTGCTTCGTCAGCCAACTATGATTCAGCTTCTCTTGCATGATGTAATAATTGATTCATATTGGTGTAGCTGTAGTGACGAACAATGCCTTTGATGTCATACTTCAAACCGTTGAGGAAACGCTGCATTGTCATCTCAAGAGACTCATGGACACGGCCACGCTGCATAAGCATCTCCATCTCCATGTAGTATTCATCCACAGTCTTCACACCTTGTCTCAATAGAGTCAGCTTATCATATATATTCCGCAAGTAATTTGTAGGCACAAAGCGAGAAGTCATCGCCTCCTTCATGGCACGCCATGTGCGTATAGGCTGCTCACGATCCTCTTCGCGGTTACGAACAAAAGCATCCCACCAACGCAAAGCATAGCCATCAAATTCGGAAGAAGCAAGCTTGATCTTCCGGTCTTCAGTATAATGCGGATGTAAGCTCCACAACTTCTCAATCTTGAGCTCCCAAGTGAGGTATTCTTCAACATCAGCTCCTCCTTCAAACTTGGGTATAGAAAACTTGGGCTTACCCAAACCATCTTCTTCATCTTGTCCACGACCATTGCGGCCAAGTGGAACCCAACCACGAGCACGATTACCACGGGGCGCATCACGAGCATCGTGTGCGTCATCTTGAAGCTCAGGATCATCGTCATCATCTTGTTGTTGTTGCGCGGTCAAGTTCTCAACAGCTAAGCGCAAATCAGCAAGATTGCATCGTAGTACGGTCACATCCACGGAGATCATTTGATCTTAGCACTCTGGTAGTTGACGGATCTGCGATACGTCTCCGACGTATCGATAATTTCTTATGTTCCATGCCACATTATTGATGTTATCTACATGTTTTATGCACACTTTATGTCATATTCGTGCATTTTCTCGGAACTAACCTATTAACAAGATGCCGAAGTGCCGATTCTTTGTTTTCTGCTGTTTTTGGTTTCAGAAATCCTAGTAAGGAAATATTCTCGGAATTGGACGAAATCAAAACCCGGAGGCCTATTTTTCCACGAAGCTTCCGGAAGTCCGAAGGAGAGACGAAGAGGGGCGACGAGGGGGCCACACCCTAGGGCGGCGCGGCACCCCCTTGGCCGCGCCGGCCCGTGGTGTGGGGCCCCCGTGCCGCCTCTTGACCTGCCCTTCCGCCTACAAATAGCCTCCGTGACGAAACCCCCGTACCGAGAGCCACGATACGGAAAACCTTCCGAGACGCCGCCGCCGCCGATCCCATCTCGGGGGATCCGGAGATCGCCTCCGGCACCCTGCCGGAGAGGGGAATCATCTCCCGGAGGACTCTACGCCGCCATGGTCGCCTCCGGTGTGATGTGTGAGTAGTCTACCCCTGGACTATGGGTCCATAGCAGTAGCTAGATGGTTGTCTTCTCCCCATTGTGCTATCATTGTCGGATCTTGTGAGCTGCCTATCATGATCAAGATCATCTATACGTAATTCTATATGTTGCGTTTGTTGGGATCCGATGAATAGAGAATACTTGTTATGTTGATTATCAAAGTTATGCTTATGTGTTGTTTATGATCTTGCATGCTCTCCGTTACTAGTAGATGCTCGGCCAAGTAGATGCTTGTAACTCCAAGAGGGAGTACTTATGCTCGATAGTGGGTTCATGCCTCGCATTGACACCGGGACGAGTGACGTAAAGTTCTAAGGTTGTGTTGTGTCTGTTGCCACTAGGGATAAAACATTGATGCTATGTCTAAGGATGTAGTTGTTGATTACATTACGCACCATACTTAATGCAATTGTCTCGTTGCTTTGCAACTTAATACCGGAGGGGTTCGGATGATAACCTCGAAGGTGGACTTTTTAGGCATAGATGCGGTTGGATGGCGGTCTATGTACTTTGTCGTAATGCCCAATTAAATCTCACTATACTCATCATGATATGTATGTGCATTGTCATGCTCTCTTTATTTGTCAATTGCCCAACCGTAATTTGTTCACCCAACATGCTTGTTCGTCTTATGGGAGAGACACCTCTAGTGAACTGTGGACCCCGGTCCAATTCTCTTTACTCGAAATACAATCTACTGCAATACTTGTTCTACTTGTTTTCTCGCAAACAATCATCTTCCACACAATACGGTTAATCCTTTGTTACAGCAAGCCGGTGAGATTGACAACCTCACTCGTTTCGTTGGGGCAAAGTACTTTGGTTGTGTTGTGCAGGTTCCACGTTGGCGCCGGAATCTCCGGTGTTGCGCCGCACTACATCTCGCCGCCATCAACCTTCAACGTGCTTCTTGGCTCCTCCTGGTTCGATAAACCTTGGTTTCTTTCCGAGGGAAAACTTGCTGCTGTGCGCATCATACCTTCCTCTTGGGGTTGCCCAACGAACGTGTGAAATACACGCCATCAAGCTCTTTTTCCGGCGCCGTTGCCGGGGAGATCAAGACACGCTGCAAGGGGAGTCTCCACTTCTCAATCTCTTTACTTTGTTTTTGTCTTGCTTTATTTTATTTACTACTTTGTTTGCTGCACTAAATCAAAATACAAAAAAATTAGTTGCTAGTTTTACTTTATTTGCTATCTTGTTTGCTATATCGAAAACACAAAAAAATTAGTGTACTTGCATTTACTTTATCTAGTTTGCTTTATTTACTGTTGCTAAAATGGCCAACGCTGAAAATACTAAGTTGTGTGACTTCACAACCACAAATAATAATGATTTCTTATGCACACCTATTGCTCCACCTGCTACTACAGCAGAATTCTTTGAAATTAAACCCGCTTTACTCGAATCTTGTCATGAAAGATCAATTTTCTGGAATTAGTTCCGATGATGCTTGCTGCCCATCTTAATAATTTTGTTGAACTATGTGAAATGCAAAAATATAAAGATGTAGATGGTGATATTATTAAACTAAAATTGTTCCCTTTCTCATTAAGAGGAAGAGCTAAAGATTGGTTGCTATCTCTGCCTAAGAATAGTATTGATTCATGGACTAAATGCAAGGATGCTTTTATTGGTAGATATTATCCCCTCGCTAAAATTATATCTTTGAGGAGTAGCATAATGAATTTTAAACAATTAGATACTGAACATGTTGCTCAAGCTTGGGAAAGAATGAAATCTCTGGTTAAAAATTGCCCAACCCATGGACTGACTACTTGGATGATCATCCAAACCTTCTATGCAGGACTAAATTTTTCTTCACGGAATTTATTGGATTCAGCTGCTGGAGGTACCTTTATGTCCATCACTCTTGGTGAAGCAACAAAGCTTCTTGATAATATGATGATCAACTACTCTGAATGGCACACGGAAAGAGCTCCACAAGGTAAGAAGGTAAATTCTGTCGAAGAAACCTCTTCCTTGAGTGATAAGATTGATGCTATTATGTCTATGCTTGTGAATGATAGGACTAATATTGATCCTAATAATGTTCCATTAGCTTCATTGGTTGCACAAGAAGAACATGTTGATGTAAACTTCATTAAAAATAATAATTTCAACAACAATGCTTACCGGAACAATTCTAGTAACAACTATAGGCCATATCCTTATAATAATGGCAACGGCTATGGTAATTCTTATGGAAATTCTTACAACAATAATAGGAATTCACCCCCTGGACTTGAAGCCATGCTTAAAGAATTTATTAGTACACAAACTGCTTTTAACAAATCTGTTGAAGAAAAGCTTGGGAAAATTGATATACTTGTTTCTAAAGTCGATAGTCTTGCCTGCTGATGTTGATCTCTTGAAATCAAAAGTGTATGCCTAATGAGAATCATCCATAATAAAATTGTTACTACAGCGAATGCCATTCAAGTTAGAATTAATGAGAATATAAGATTAATGGCTGAACTGCGTGCTAGGTGGGATAGAGAAGAAAATGAAAAACTAGCTAAAGAGAAGAATATAGCTAAAGTTTGGACTATTACCACCACTAGTAATGCTAATGCTACACATGTTGCTACACCTCCTACTCATACTAATAAAAGAATTGGAGTTAGCAATGTTTCCACTTCTAATGCAAAGCGCGAAAAACTGCCTGAAATTGCTAAAACTGCTGAAATTGCCTGTGATAAAGCTGCTGAAATTTTTTCCAACATTGGGGATGATGATCCCATTGCTTTAGATTATAATGGTTTGAATTTTGATGATTGCCACATCTCTGAAGTTATAAAGTTCTTGCAAAAACTTGCTAAAAGTCCTAATGCTAGTGCTATAAATTTGGCTTTTACACATCATATTACAAATGCTCTCATAAAAGCTAGAGAAGAGAAATTAGAGCGCGAAGCCTCTATTCCTAAAAAGCTAGAGGATGGTTGGGAGCCCATCATTAAGATGAAGGTTAAAGATTTTGATTGTAATGCTTTATGTGATCTTGGTGCAAGTATTTCGTTATGCCTAAGAAAATTTATAATATGCTTGACTTGCCACCGCCGAAAAATTGTTATTTGGATGTTAATCTTGCTGATCATTCTACAAAGAAACCTTTGGGTAAAGTTGATAATGTTCGCATTACCATTAACAATAATCTTGTTCCCGTTGATTTTGTTGTCTTGGATATTGAATACAATGCATCTTGTCCCATTATATTGGGAAGACCTTTTCTTCGAACTGTTGGTGCTACTATTGATATGAAGGAAGGTAATATAAAATATCAATTTCCTCTCAAGAAAGGTATGGAACACTTCCCTAGAAAGAGAATGAAGGTACCTTATGATTCTATTATTAGAACAAATTATGATGTTGATGCTTCATCTCTCGATGTTACTTGATACACACTTTCTGCGCCTAGCTGAAAGGCGTTAAAGAAAAGCGCTTATGGGAGACAACCCATGTCTTTACCTACAGTACTTTGTTTTTATTTTGTGTCTTGGAAGTTGTTTACTACTGTAGCAACCTCTCCTTATCTTAGTTTTGTGTTTTGTTGTGCCAAGTTAAGCCGTTGATAGAAAAGTAAGTACTAGATTTGGATTACTGCACAGTTCCAGATTTCTTTGCTGTCACGAATCTGGGCAAAACCTCCCTGTAGGTAACTCAGAAAATTATGCCAATTTACGTGCTTGATCCTCAGATATGTACGCAACTTTCATTAAATTTGAGCATTTTCATTTGAGCAAGTCTGGTGCCATTTTAAAATTCGTCAATACGAACTGTTCTGTTTTGACAGATTCTGCCTTTTATTTCGCATTGCCTCTTTCGCTATGTTGGATGAATTTCTTTGATCCACTAATGTCCAGTAGCATTATGCAATGTCCAGAAGTGTTAAGAATGATTGTGTCACCTCTGAATATGTCAATTTATATTGTGCACTAACCCTCTAATGAGTTGTTTCGAGTTTGGTGTGGAGGAAGTTTTCAAGGATCAAGAGAGGAGTATGATGCAACATGATCAAGGAGAGTGAAAGCTCTAAGCTTGGGGATGCACCCGGTGGTTCACCCCTGCATATATCAAGAAGACTCAAGCGTCTAAGCTTGGGGATGCCCAAGGCATCCCCTTCTTCATCGACAACATTATCGGGTTCCTCCCCTGAAACTATATTTTTATTCCATCACATCTTATGTGCTTTTTCTTGGAGCGTCGGTTTGTTTTTGTTTTTGTTTTGTTTGAATAAAATGGATCCTAGCATTCACTTTGTGGGAGAGATACATGCTCCGCTGTAGCATATGGACAAGTATGTCCTTGGTTTCTACTCATAGTATTCATGGCGAAGTTTCTTCTTCGTTAAATTGTTATATGGTTGGAATTGGAAAATGATACATGTAGTAATTGCTATAATGTCTTGGGTAATGTGATACTTGGCAATTGTTGTGCTCATGTTTAAGCTCTTGCATCATATGCTTTGCACCCATTAATGAAGAAATACATAGAGCATGCTAAAATTTGGTTTGCATATTTGGTTTCTCTAAGGTCTAGATAATTTCTAGTATTGAGTTTGAACAACAAGGAAGACGGTGTAGAGTCTTATAATGTTTTCAATATGTCTTTTATGTGAGTTTTGCTGCACCAGTTCATCCTTGTGTTTGTTTCTAACAAGCCTTGCTAGCCTAAACCTTGTATCGAGAGGGAATACTTCTCATGCATCCAAAATACTTGAGCCAACCACTATGCCATTTGTGTCCACCATACCTACCTACTACATGGTATTTTCCGGCCATTCCAAAGTAAATTGCTTGAGTGCTACCTTTAAAATTCCATCATTCACCTTTGCAATATATAGCTCATGGGACAAATAGCTTAAAAACTATTGTGGTATTGAATATGTAATTATGCACTTTATCTCTTATTAAGTTGCTTGTTGTGCGATAACCATGTTTACCGGGAACGCCATCAACAATTCATTGTTGAATTTCATGTGAGTTGCTATGCATGTTCGTCTTGTCCGAAGTAAGGGCGATCTACACTGAGTTGAATGGTTTGAGCATGCATATTGTGAGAGAAGAACATTGGGCCGCTAACTAAAGCCATGTTCCATGGTGGAAGTTTCAGTTTTGGACAAACATCCTCAAATCTCTAATGAGAAAAGAATTAATTGTTGTTGAATGCTTAAAGCATTAAAAGAGGAGTCCATTATCCGTTGTCTATGTTGTCCCGGTATGGATGTCTAAGTTGAGAATAATCAAAAGCGAGAAATCCAAATGCGAGCTTTCTCCTTAGACCTTTGTACGAGCGGCATAGAGGTACCCCTTTGTGATACTTGGTTAAAGCATATGTATTGCGGTGATAATCCAGGTAGTCCAAGCTAATTAGGACAAGGTGCGGGCACTATTAGTACACTATGCATGAGGCTTGCAACTTATAAGATATAATTTACATGATGCATATGCTTTATTACTACCGTTGACAAAATTGTTTCATGTTTTCAAAATCAAAGCTCTAGCACAAATATAGCAATCGATGCTTTTCCTCTGAGAGGACCATTCTTTTACTTTCAATGTTGAGTCAGTTCACCTATTTCTCTCCACCTCAAGAAGCAAACACTTGTGTGAACTGTGCATTGATTCCTACATATTTGCTTATTGCACTTATTATATTACTCTATATTGACAATATCCATGAGATATACATGTTACAAGTTGAAAGCAACCGCTGAAACTTAATCTTCTTTTGTGTTGCTTCAATACCTTTACTTTGAATTATTGCTTTATGAGTTAACTCTTATGCAAGACTTATTGATGCTTGTCTTGAAGTGCTATTCATGAAAAGTCTTTGCTATATGATTCACTTGTTTACTCATGTCATACACATTGTTTTGATCGCTGCATTCACTACATATGCTTTACAAATAGTATGATCAAGATTATGATGGCATGTCACTCCGAAATTATCCGTGTTATCGTTTTACTCGCTCGGGACGAGCGAGAACTAAGCTTGGGGATGCTGATACGTCTCCGACGTATCGATAATTTCTTATGTTCCATGCCACATTATTGATGTTATCTACATGTTTTATGCACACTTTATGTCATATTCGTGCATTTTCCGGAACTAACCTATTAACAAGATGCCGAAGTGCCGCTTGTTCGTTTTCTGCTGTTTTTGGTTTCAGAAATCCTAGTAAGGAAATATTCTCGGAATTGGACGAAATCAAAACCCAGGGGCCTATTTTTCCACGAAGCTTCCAGAAGTCCGAAGGAGAGACGAAGAGGGGCGACGAGGGGGCCACACCCTAGGGCGGCGCGGCACCCCCCTTGGCCGCGCGGCCCTGTGGTGTGGGGCCCCCGTGCCGCCTCTTGACCTGCCCTTCCGCCTACAAATAGCCTCCGTGACGAAACCCCCGCACCGAGAGCCACGATACGGAAAACCTTCCGGAGACGCCGCCGCCGCCGATCCCATCTCGGGGGATCCAGGAGATCGCCTCCGGCACCTCGCCGGAGAGGGGAATCATCTCCCGGAGGACTCTACGCCGCCATGGTCGCCTCCGGTGTGATGTGTGAGTAGTCTACCCCTGGACTATGGGTCCATAGCAGTAGCTAGATGGTTGTCTTCTCCCCATTGTGCTATCATTGTCGGATCTTGTGAGCTGCCTATCATGATCAAGATCATCTATCCGTAATTCTATATGTTGCGTTTGTTGGGATCCGATGAATAGAGAATACTTGTTATGTTGATTATCAAAGTTATGCTTATGTGTTGTTTATGATCTTGCATGCTCTCCGTTACTAGTAGATGCTCTGGCCAAGTAGATGCTTGTAACTCCAAGAGGGAGTACTTATGCTCGATAGTGGGTTCATGCCCGCATTGACACCGGGACGAGTGATGAAAAGTTCTAAGGTTGTGTTGTGCTTGTTGCCACTAGGGATAAAACATTGATGCTATGTCTAAGGATGTAGTTGTTGATTACATTACGCACCATACTTAATGCAATTGTCCGTTGCTTTGCAACTTAATACTGGAGGGGGTTCGGATGATAACCTCGAAGGTGGACTTTTTAGGCATAGATGCGGTTGGATGGCGGTCTATGTACTTTGTCGTAATGCCCAATTAAATCTCACTATACTCATCATGATATGTATGTGCATTGTCATGCTCTCTTTATTTGTCAATTGCCCAACTGTAATTTGTTCACCCAACATGCTGTTCGTCTTATGGGAGAGACACCTCTAGTGAACTGTGGACCCCGGTCCAATTCTCTTTACTTAAATACAATCTACTGCAATACTTGTTCTATCTGTTTTCTCGCAAACAATCATCTTCCACACAATACGGTTAATCCTTTGTTACAGACAAGCCGGTGAGATTGACAACCTCAACTGTTTCGTTGGGGCAAAGTACTTTGGTTGTGTTGTGCAGGTTCCACGTTGGCGCCGGAATCCCCGGTGTTGCGCCGCACTACATCTCGCCGCCATCAACCTTCAACGTGCTTCTTGGCTCCTCCTGGTTCGATAAACCTTGGTTTCTTTCTGAGGGAAAACTTGCTGCTGTGCGCATCATACCTTCCTCTTGGGGTTGCCCAACGAACGTGTGAAATACACGCCATCACGGTCACATGAGTAGCATCCAGCTTTTGGGAAATCTCATCAATCTTCCCATTAAGCACCTCGTCCTGAGTGCGGAATTCACGTCGCATCTCATTACGAAGAGCCTCATACTCCCTCCATGTGATAATATCTGCAGCACTCTTGTTTTCCTGGTTAACAATTCTATGATCACTAGCAGACATCGTTAGTAGATTAGTGCACTAAATCAAAAGTATATGGTGGTACTCTCACAACTCACTCAAAACTGATAAGAAAAGGAGATCTTACCATTCCAAAGTAAATTAGTGTTGCTTACCACTTGTAGTAACAACTAGTGCACGGATGTAGCGAAGCGAATATCAAGGGTAGAAGAACAAATCACACGACAAAGCAGGGTATAGGTGGGGATGTAGGTAGGCTACCTATTTGCACCAATAACAAGCTTTAGCGCTGACCGTAGACAACCAATGATACTCACACAAGGCGATATAATGGGGCAATGCAACTATATGTGGGAAAGGTTGCAATGCACAAGAGAGACGCTAGCAAAGCTCAACGAGACAGGCACAAGATTGCTCAACTACAGGTGCAGTAAAGTAAACTTTAGGCCTTCACTTGAATCAACTAGCACTTCACGATTCTTTTTGGATTTTCTATTTGTATAAAACACACAGCTATGTAGCTCTTTTTGCTTCTTTTCAATTTTCTCTATTTTTTTCACACAACTCCTTGATAACACGGCCAACAGAAATATGCAAAGCACCGATAACCTAACGAGCAGCCTGTCGAGCGGTAAAACTAGTCTCTTCTGGGGAAGTTCCTAGTCACTTGATATCGATAGGCTGTGTCTATGGTTGGGAACAAGCACACTGTACGCTATGTGGACTCGGAGTAACAAAAACTGACACCACAAGATAAAGTAACACAAGATGATAGAGTAAACTCAAACCCTAAAGGACTAGATGAAAAGAAAAGATACGCAAAAACAACTACGAAAAGCAACTAAAACTTGAAATTAGTGCAATCTAAGGCTATGGCAAACCCTAACCCTAATTTTTTTTTGCTTTTTCTGGATAGGAAAAACACTCACAACTCAACTATGGGGTGGATTGTGGATGGCTTACCGAGGAAAACTGGAAATCTGATACCAAGATGATAAGGGGTGGCCCGATCTTCTCAGTAAGCAACGGTGGTGATGATGATCACGGGGTGATGGCAGCAGAGATACACGACGATGAAGTGGAAGATAACTTGTATGACGCAACGAGATCTCTCGATTGGTCCCTGTCGCCAATGCAACAGCTCTCAACCCTGCAAGATATTCGCAACTCCACACACTTGCGCACGTAGCCGCCGACCACGAAGCGGTAAGTTGCAACCGTCTAATTCCCAATGGAACAGCGAGATCACACAAGACTTTTTCGGGATCTACACAATATCAAGCAATATGGTGTAGGGATTCAATAGTTTTGCTAGAGAAAACAACTAAGAACTAGGGTTTATCTTAAACGTGGTCTAAAGCAGCTAGGGGGCGTCCTGGGCACTTATATAGGCGTCCGGGACGACTCCTGGTCGAAAAGATACAAGAATAACCGACCCAGAATAGATCTGGTCGAGACAGACTCGGACGAATCCGGTCTGGAATCCGATCAACCGGGTCGGCCGGTCTGGCGTCCGGTCAACCGGGCGGCAACCGGATAGTTGCGAGGTTTTCCGGTTTTGATCTGGTACGATGCAGTGCATCCGGTTGGCGCCCGGTCAACCGGGCCAGGGACCGGGCTGGCCGGTTTGGCGGCCGGTCTAACCGGGTGCTGGACCGGCATGGACGTCTTCTTCTCCTCTTGCGCATGCCTCCCGCTCCTCCCTCGCGCGTCCATGAGATATCTTCATGTCCAGCTCCATGTCCAGCTTCACGTCCATCTTGACGTCCGTCTTCATGTCCAGCTGCTCCTCTCCTCCTCGTGCGATGCTCGTCTCCTCTTGATACCTGATGATACATAAGTAATAGGACTTAGGCAGTATAAAGTTCTCATCAATCAAAGTACCGTTTAGAAACAAGTTCACCTGTTGTTTAAGTAGCTTCGCACGAGCCCTTGTAATTGGTCCAATCCGAACTTCATTGGACTTGAGCTTCACAGCAGGTTCATCTTCATTTATCAATAACGGAGGTAATGGTGTAGTAGGGATGTCCTCATCACTTACCCTGGTGAAGCTTCTGTCGATGGAGCTGCTAGGGTTTTGGCTTGGTGAAAAGGTTTTATACCTAGCCCACCTTGCTTCCTTGGTCGACAGCACTTGCCTGGTCACTTTGGTGACCCTCCCCTGGCTATGTGTGTGTGGAGTGCATGCAGCACTCTTGGTTTGTTGTTGAGCATGCACACAGCCTGGTGAGCTGCCTGTGTGTGTGTGTGTGTGTTTGGGACTTGTGCATTGGAAAGGATCAGCTCGGCTGATCCCTTGATCATATCCTTTCCAGTTCATTATTTTTGCTAACCTGCCAAGTGGCAATGCCACTTGGCATAATGCTATGTTGGTTTTTTGTGTGTATGCAGGGATCAATCAAGAGAAGCTCAAGATCATATTGAAACAGAATTTCATCAAGATAAACTTGGGTAGTTTAGAACATTTCATTTGCTTGTAATTTTCTTTTTTCTTTTTCCATTTATTCAATTCTTGTAATGTGTTGTAATTTCCATAATTCATTCTGGATATTGTAAATTGACAATGTATCATGTGTGATTATCAATAAAGCTCTAATTTTCCTTAATGAGCTTTATATAACATATATACTATTTATATACTTGCATTTCTATTTATTTGATAAATGATCTTAATTTGAGTTATAACATGATCAAGTGATGTTTGAATTTTTAAATTCAAACATACTTAGTTGAATTCAATCATGCAACTTAAATTTGAGATGCACCATTCCCCTCTCTTTTCGAAAACCCTAATTTAGGTCATTTAGATCCAAGTCTATCGCACTCTCGAAACCCTAACCCTGTAAGGTGTCGAGAGAGAAACTTGTCCCCCTTCGATGCAGTTTTCTTTTAAAAGCGCGAAATTTCCCCAGATTTTACGATGCAATGCACATCCCTTTCTAAAATCTACCCCTCGATCGTCTCTAAACCTGGGACATTACAGCCGGGTAGAGCCGAAACCCGTATTCCGGCGGTTATTATACGGGTTTGGCCCTTTTGAGAGGTCTGTTAGATGCTCTGAGTATGTGTAAATGATTCCCAAATAGGGCCCAAAAAAAGCTTGAGATCAACTCGTCATTTAGCTTGAATTGAGATTGGCTTAAAAAAAGAAATAAGCTGAGTATACATGTCTTTTATAGCTCGAACGGAAAATGGACAGATCTTGAGCTAGCTCGCACGATTAAGCTTGATAGCTCGAAAGATATGATTATCTATCACAATTATGTTTTATATTTAAAAAAGATATTTTATTAACTTATATGATATGTGGATTTATTCTTACTACCCGTTGATGGAATTTAAATACTGTAAATTTTCTTGTCCATAGCTCGAAACCAGCTCGAGATTGTTACAAGATACAAGATGAGTATGAACTAGTAAATTTTATAGCTCGGCCTTTAACTCATCACAATTTGAGCTCACCTCTAATTTTAGTATGAGTTGAGCTAATCCTAGTCTAATTCGCTGGTGGCGAGGGAAGAGGAGACAACAGCAATCGGCATCTTCAAGTTCGTCACCTGGAGGTTCCCTCCTCTCTGGTGCTCTTGCGCGGCGTCAGGTGGTGGTCTGGCTTGCTCTCAGGTGAGCTCCTCTGGTGGGAGGTCACTTCTCAGAGCATCCTGGACAGGGAAGTCAATAAGCGTTGCTCTGCTTTCTTCTTGAGCTCTGCATCTACCAAGGTGTGGCTCCTTCTGGCCGGCCAGGGTGGCGAGGAGAAGGAGGCACCTTTGCTGGTGCTATGCAGATCAAGAAGAAGCCTTTCGCAGCGCTGGACTGGTGGCTTCTTGGTGCTCTTGCTCCTCTCGGCCTGCCATGGTGGCGAGGAAGAGGATGAGGAACACCTGAAGCCGGTGTTGATTCAGCGCTGTTTCGGGGAGCTTATGGAGCTTCGTCTCCCCTGGACGGTTCCCAAGCGACGGCCACAGCTCTCCGCCGCTATCTTCGGTCAGGAGGCTGACCCCATCTCGCTCGGCAGTCAAGCCTGCTAGAGTGTATTCTTCCTCTGCGTGAGGAATACCTTCAGCCTTGCCATGTCCGTTCAAGCCCCTGCCCAACCAAGTGGTTTTGTCCCCGGCTTGGGTAGAGGCAGTCGTGGTTGGAGGCTGCTCGTTGCCGGCGGAGCGTTTGGTCCCGATTGCGTTTCTGCAGCTAAGACCAGTAATCAAGATCCGTTAACATAGCAAATTTCACAAATTTTACTTTATCAAAATTTCGGCATAGTAATGAAATACGGATTATATCATTGTTA